>NW_021635320.1:0-33051 GCF_004799145.2 Neltuma alba | reverse complement strand
ATTATAATGTTTATTATCATTCCCTACCCAGTCTAGTCTAATTATGCGCCATAAAGCATCGGCAGAGTATGTTTTGTCTCACCTCTGTTAAGTGTAATCAAGAATGTATTGTGTTGTTTGTGTCTGTATAGTTTTGTTATTACCTACTAATACTGTACTCCTTTCTATTCTTAGCTAAAGTTGTCTTACTGTCTTTCCCCTCTGTTTATCATTATGTATTTTTTTTCTTATTCGAAATGCAGGTCTTAGAATTGCTTGAAAAATCATCCAATTCAGATCCCCAGATACCACTACAAAGCTTTCAAACATTGTGCCTAGTATGAAGTATGACTTGTTGGTGAGATGTTGTCTATAAACTACATTACATATCATGTTTGTTTTTCTCCTCTTCATTTTTATCTTATTAATGTTTAGTAAAAAGCTTATTTCTTGGTATGGAATACATATTGTACCAAGATTCTTTTTGTTGGCTATGTTCATCATACTCTTCTGCATTGTGTCTCTGCTCTGCTGTTTGCACATATTTTAGGCCGAAGACATACTTGGGAATCCAGCAAATTCTGGAAAGGGTGGTGTCTACTACTATTCTGAGAGAGGTGACCGGCTAATTGACTTAGCTTCATTCCATGACAAACTTTGGCAGGTTGGTTCTGTTCAGTATTCTATGTGTTGGTTAGTTCACACTTCATTTATGTATTCCTGGGACAAGATATCTTGTGCCTTCTTCTTTATGGTATTAAATATTATGAGAAATCTAATTTGATTTTTGTTCCAGAAATTTAATTCTGCATATCCCCAACTGAGTAATCTTGGCAGTGGAGTTGAAATTAATGATGTTAAACAAACAATTCAACAGCTGATGAGATGGGGTTGGAAATATAATAAGAATCTTGAGGAACAAGCTGCACAACTCCATATGTTAACTGCCTGGTCCCAGATTGTCGAGGTGTGCTTCCTTCCTCCCATCTTGTTCCGAAAAACCAATCCTGGGCATTCATGTAATTGCTTAAGCTTTTGGCATGGCATGATCTGTGGTTAGTATGAGCGTTAGAGACTGAGGATGACTTGTTTGATTCTTGCTTTCCACATTCTCCTAGTCATATTAAATTTTAACAAAGTACGGTGGGCTTATTTTATCTCTATGGTTCAAATCCAATGGGAGTTCACACGTTGAGGTGTGCCAAGGATATTAATTAAAGAAATGGATTGTTTGTGGATGGACTGACGTGCGTATTTTTCTGAAGCATTGTGTTGGACACGGGCCCACCTTTACTTACTATAGGAGGAAGCCCAATAACTGAATAGGTGATGCAGAACATGTGAGGATGGGCGTTTGTGGCAATGACTAGATGACAATTGGAAGGGATAGGTGTGTATTTGAGAGGGGAAATGTTTGAGGGGAGCATGGAAATTACTGGAGAGTAGTGAGGAGAGTGGAAGTGTGTCTGTCTCTCTTGTTTAGTGTAATTCCTCCACAAGACTATGCTCTATGGAGAAGATTATATCTGAATAATACTATTCTGGAATGGTTTTCCATCATAAGGTATCATACCTTTCTGGACTAGTCTTCCGTTACATTGTCTGGGCTGAAGAAAAGCAGTGGGACATTGTGGGTGTAGTATCCAAACCATTTATCTATATATATAAAATAAAAGTATTGTGTGGGGTAAGGTGGGTTTCATTGGGTTGAGATCCCAACTTATGCCATACCCTACTTTTCAATCTTTCCAAATTATGAGCCTTTTGATGTGTTGAACACCTTTTATTTATTCGTTTACTTTATTTCCTCCGCATTTTTTTTATCCTTCTTCATTTGCTTATCCTTTACATAAAGGTAATATTTGGAAATTACGTCCTTCTAAAAAACTCTGCACCCTGTTGATAACGTTGTAACTTCCAAAGGATAGTGAGAGCGTGATCATCCACTTCCTTAATGATCCAACTTTAACGCATATCTATTTGCATCAGCTATATTATCTAACTTTATGCTATCTGCTCCTGCTAATCAACTTTCCAGATATCTGCTTCTAGAAGATTGACAATGCTTGAGGATCGTTCTGAAATTCTATTTCAGTAAGTCACTTGTGTTCAATTGGCAAAATGAAAGCCGCCATTTGTGATTGTGCTTCTTGTTGTTGTGCTTTCTGTAACTTACATTTCATTGGCAGGATTCTTGATGCATCTCTTACTGCATCTGCTTCTCCTGACTGTTCACTAAAGATGGCATTTATATTATCCCAAGTAAATATATACTCTTGTCTGCAAATTTTCTAAATTTTTCAATGGGGCTTGCAACCTTTCAAACCTGTTCATTTATAAAATTTTGTCAGGTTGCATTAACATGCATGGCTAAATTACAAGATGAGAGGTTTTTGTTCCCTGGAAGCCTGAATTCTGACAGCATCATGTGCCTTGATCTTATTGTGGCAAAGCAATTATCCAATGGTGCTTGTCTTACCATATTGTTTAAACTTATCATGGCAATTCTTAGACCTGAATCGTCCGAAGCTTTAAGGAGACGGTATGTTACTACTTAAGTCACTAGAGATGGCTGCATTTTCATTTTTACTTTCAGCTTAGTAAGAAAACTTACCATTGCATGTCTTTTGCAGTCAATATGCATTGCTTCTGAGCTATTTTCAGTATTGTCAGAATGTGGTTGATCCAGATGTCCCAACCACAGTTCTGCAATTCTTGCTGCTCAATGAACAAGATAATGAATATATTGATCTCCCAAAGGTTTATTTTCTTCCATTTGAACTTGACCCCCCCCCCCCCCCGGGGGGGAATTTAGTGATATTTAACTCCTCAGCATATGATGTTTTCCTTTTCCCCAGATTGACAAAGAACAGGCAGAACTAGCTCGCGCAAATTTTTCTACTTTAAGGAAAGAGGCTCAGAGCATCGTGGATTTAGTGAGTAGCTTAATAGAATTTCAATATGCTTCTGGCTTTTTCCGTAATTTTTCAATATAGGAGTTTGAGAAGGGTCTTTACTTTGAGTGGAAATGACTTATCTTTGTTTGAACTGCTTAGAATGTGTTGGAGATATTTGATTTCCTCTTTGATCAAAATCTGTATGACAATGAGGCGCATGTTTTGCCGTTTTCTCATAATATTCTGCAAATTTTCTGTATTCTTTCATTACACTACTGTATGTTCAGTTCTTGATTTTACTTGTCCTATCCATTTCATTTTTTTTTTTTTTTGGTTTTCCATTTTTATTTTTATATTCTGGTGTTTTGTATGCCTGATTCTTTACAATCCAATTTAGTTGATTAGTTAGTTTGTTTATATATTTTATATTATAAACTCCGCTGTTTACAGTTTCTAATTTTTCTAATTTGAAATTTTAGGTCATAAAAGATGCTACTCATGGAAGTGAACCTGGGAAGACAATAGCAGTATATGTTTTGGATGCGCTGATTTGTATAGATCAGGACAGATATTTCTTGAACCAACTTCAGAGCAGGGGCTTTTTAAGGTCTTGCTTAACGAGCATAAGCAATTTTTCAAATCAGGTTTTTGTTCAGTGCACCATAAACAATTCATTCTATCTTTTGGCTATTATTTGTTTGGTGGATGGTAAATAAAAAGGAATGTACTCGAGGAAAATGAGACTTCTCTTTTTCTTATTATTATCAATTGTGTTTGCCCCTGGATAATTCTTTTTTTAGCCAAGGCACGAGGATAATTTTTCTTCCCAATCACATTCCCTTGCAATTCTTCAAAACATAGCATTAGACACCCTACCAACGGCCTGGTATCCTAGTGATATGAAAAGCTCGCCGATAAGTGGGATGTTGTGCGGTTGAGCTTGTAACCTCACATTGTTCGCCTGTCTAATTAAAAAAAAAAAAAAAAATTAGACACTGTGGTGCTATTGTTCTGAGTTTTATTTTTTCATTCCATTTGGTTCTGATTTATTTGTTGATTCTTTTGCCCTATTTTTTTGGTTATGATGCTACCTGCGTGCTTCTTCATTATCTTGAAGTTATTTAATTTAACTAGTTATTTTAACCAAGTTTGTTCTTTTCTTCACTTCTCATTTTTAAGTTTGTTAAAAGTTGGTAGATCTAAAGTCTGTTTGGATCGTTTCTCTAGGGCCTTTAGAATGGAAACGTGATTCCTTCGGACACTTGGGTTGTTTGGTAGGCAATTTTTATTTAGAATCCTTTTTCTCACGGGAAGTCTCATTCCCTCATAATTAAGAATGAGATCTTCTCTCTTTTTTTCCTTAATGATCAATGCCTATTCCCATGTTTTGAGAATTGTTAGCGTCTTCTCTGAACAGTAGCTATTATTTATTTAATTTTGGTTTTTTCTTTCTTAGAATACCAGATTAGATGTATCTTTTAGATATCATTATGTCGCCTAACTTCTTGGCTAGAATTTGTGATATTACAACTAATCTTTGCATCCCAACAGCCCTATTTGTATTGGCTGAACATCTGTGTATTAAACAATTGAGTTTCATTCTCCCTTCATTCAAGAATTATCAAAATACAAAGATACCCTGCCTTTTCTTTCACTTGCACACACCATTAGCCTCATCTCAATTAGACCCTTTATTGACCTCATTCACACCTCTAATCCTTGACACCATTTTTGGTGCTTTGGTGACATCCACTGTAGATATGCACCAAATGAGATCATCACATGATTTCATCGTTGTCTACATTCTGGCCACACATGCCGGCATGTGCAGAATTGGCGAGACTCGTGCTAATCCTGATTTAAACCTGTAGTTGGATGAGCTTGTAATGTAGTGTTTTGATAAGTGCAGGAGTAAATCTTTATCCATGTAAGCCTGAAAAGGCTGAGACCCCTTGTTCCTCAGAAGCTTAAGTTATGTAAAGGGATCCAAAAGCATATTATATGCACAACTAGACTACTGTTTAGGTTTATGTGAGATTATTCTTTTCTTTTTAAATTTTCCTTCCGATTTGAATTTTGAAATGCATGATAACTTCGAGCAAATCATTGATGTCTGAAAAGCAAGTGTCTTGAGATATTCTTGGTGTATGTGTTCTGATAACTTTTCATTGATGCTATTTGTCTCTTTTCTTGTTCAAGGATGGTGGGCATTCACTAGACTCATTGCAACGAGCCTGTACCTTTGAGGCTGAGCTTGCCTTACTCTTAAGGATCAGTTATAAGTATGGTAAATCTGGAGCCCAGGTATTATTTTCCATGGGCATTCTGGATCATCTTGCCTCAGGCAGGGCAATCAGTCTACAGGTATTTAGTTGTTAGCATCACTTTTCATTTGTCAGCTAACTCTACTGAAGCAGAAGTATCTACAGGGAGGGTTTAGGCGGGTTGAGACAAGACTTCGAAGAGATATGGCTGTGGATGTTGACAGGCAACAAATGATTGTCACTCCAGTTTTGAGATTAGTCTTTTCATTAACTTCCTTGGTGGATGCATCAAATTTTTTGGAGGTTGGCCTTCATAATATTTTCCCCAGTTTTTCAATTGGCTTTCTGAGTTGTGGCCATTTCCTGATAGTGAATCATCATTTGCTATCGGATGATGGTTGATCTCTTATCTACTCTTCACTTCTACAATTGGATACTTGTTTTAGGACAGTGATGATTGTGTGAGTTATGTTATTGTTGGTTCTCCAGCGACTGTATGTTTTTTGGCTGTAGAAGTAGGAATACTACCTCCGGTCCTTAATAATTTTTCTTAACAAATAATTATTTTTGTATTTTGTTGCCTCCGTGATAAGCTTATTCAAGTCTTTTAGAAATGTTGGTTACATTGATCAAATTGAGTAGCAAAAAACTTATTACAAGTGCTTGTGGGGAATTTTAAAGTTAAAACATGGTGAGTGCTTTTTCTCTCCCTATGTTTTGTCTAACCTTTATATCGTCTACTCTGTTTGGCCCAAAACATGTTTATTTCTCTGTTTTTGCGTAAGAGAATAAATGATAATTATTGGTCCATTGATGAAAACGTGTTGTCTTTGTGTCTGTTGTAGGTGAAGAATAAGTTTGTCCGTGAAGTTATTGATTTTGTCAAAGGGCATCAATCGCTCTTTGATCAACTTCTTCGTGTAAATATTACTGAAGTAGATGGATTAAAACTGGAGCAGATCAATCTTGTTGTTGGAATACTTAGCAAGGTAAATGTTCACTCGCTTTGTTGATTTCTTAAGTAGTAGAACAGTTTCAGATGGGTATATTTTGGTTTGCTTCCATGCCAAAAGTATTGAATGGAATTGTATTATGTGAAAGACTCTATCTTCTATTATCCAGATTCCAAATTATTGCAGTCTTAATAGCACATTGAATATAAATGCCTGCCTATTTCTGCCTACTGATATTTGTCATCTCCCCTTCCCATGAAGCTGGAATTTGTTTTGGCTTTCATTTTGATTGTGCGCTGGTTGCAATTTGAACCCTATCTCTCTCTTTTTGTAGGTTTGGCCATATGAAGAGAGTAATGGTTATGGTTTTGTTCAAGGTCTTTTTGGTTTGATGCACACAATTTTCTCTCATGACGTGGACGTGTCTATTTTTGCTCAATCAATAGTAGTATTATCTCCCGAGGTGTATTTGCAGTTTTCTTCTTAATTGGTTTTGAAGTTACAATTAGTTATTGGATGATTCTGACACATTTGATTTCTAATCTTTGAATGATCACATTACTTGATGGATAATCAGAAACAGAGGAATTCAGAGCTACAAAAGTTTCGTTTATGCTTCAGCCTCAGCTCTTATTTATATTTTCTGGTCACAAAGAAATCTTTGAGATTGCAGGTAAGGCATGTATAAATTAAAAAGGAAGCAGTTAATGAGGCCAATTATACAGGGTGGCTAATTTATCTTTAATTTTCTTTTTTGCAGCCTTCAGAGGCCTCCTCCAGTTACCCCACTTCTGTTGAAATGCAACAACCCTCGTTGGGCGAACTCAATTCTCTTCTTACATCTGTTACAGCTAGTCTAGAAAGAGCTGCTGAGGAGAAATCCTTGCTACTAAATAAGGTGCAATTTGGGGAGAAAACTGCATTCTCTATTTCTTGCAGCCCACTGTTTTACCATTTTTGTCATTGTATGTTGATGTGCTAGTAACATCATGCATATGGTTTTCCAGATTCGAGATATAAATGAATTATCAAGGCAGGAAGTTGATGAAATCATCAATATGTGTGTTCGGCAGGAGTGTATTTCATCTTCAGACAATACACAAAAAAGGTAAATCATAGTGCTATATTATTTCCAGAAATGTGGAGTCATAGTTCAAGAAAACTGAAAAATGTTGGTGTATAGAGTCAGGGATAATGGCCAAGCTCGCATATATTACGAGTAAATTATATTCATTATAACAATTATTATCATATTAGTTTGATGTGATGTATGCTGATTTGGAGTAAGCAAAGGGAATGAGGTAAATAGGCATGAGACATTGTGCGTGCGTGCTTGCGCATATAATGCGTCTTTTCATCATAAAATATAAAGTTATGGGAAGTAATAAACAAAGAAAGTATTTTGTTGAGAGGAACGTTTGTGACGCAAAAGCAAAGCTATGATTGATTATAGTGAGGGAGAGAAGAGAAGAAAGAGGAAGTGTATTTTTTTTTTTTAAGAAATAAAAAGAAAGGCCAAAGTGCAATTTTTCCATTGGCAGTATTCTCGGGAAAGCTATGGGCACTGTAAAAAATTATGGAACAATGTGGCGCACAATCTTTCAAAACTCATGCAATATTTCCTTTTTCAGTTTTGCCGATTACTTTAGTATCTACTAGAGATCCTGTTTACATTACTGCCAACAATCTATTGGGAAAAGCGGAAAGCGCTAGCATTATGGTTATCCTTTTGCATGCACTTGTAACTCCAATGTGTCCTAACCTGTCAGTAGACTTATTCCCTTAAACACTGGAGGGAATTATTCTTTCCATTTTTCTGATGTGTATGGGTAAGCTACAGATTTTGTGGTTGAAGTAGTTTTCACTCAAGAATTATGAGGTACTACAAACTCTAAATGTTGTTCCTACATTGGAGTCTATTAGCTTTCATTCAAGTCAGGACATGTTTCACTATATCATAAAAAGGAAATGAGTAATTAATGAGCAAGTCTAAATTGATGGAATGCTAACTAACTATCAGTCATTAATTTAATGGCTTCTCCTTTTCCTTTTTTTTTTTTTTTGGTTTTAAATAGCCAACTGATGGTATTTTCTTTTTAATATCATTTCCCTTGTATTTTTATACACATTTTTATTATTGCTGCTGCTGCTCCTCCTACTGCTGCCTTTACTTCTACATTTAAATTATTATTAATTATTACTTTTGTTGTTTTGCAGGAGACACATTGCAATGGTGGAAATGTGTCGAGTTGTTGGTAGTAGGGATCAGCTTATAAGTTTGTTACTGCTACTTTCTGAACATGTGCTAAACATCATCCTCATCCATCTTCAGGAGAGGTGAGCCATTGAAATTTCTGATCCTGATGATTGAATGCACATTTACATTGAATAGCAAAATCAAATATCCAATTCATTATTAATGATTTTATATCCTGATTTATTAGTTTGATGTAAAAGCCATTTTTGCCATTGTATCATCGCAATGTAGACCTTTTACCTGCTTAATTACACCTTAGGTATCTAGTTAATTTCTTGCGGTTAATATTTGTATTCCATGGCAGTTCTGTTGTATCCGATGCCTCCTCGACCACAAAAGCAATTACGTATGGTGAGAAGCATGATTCACGACAGGACATTGAATCACTGTGTGGAAAATTAATTCCTACCCTTGAACGACTTGAAGTACTTTGTGAGGTAGGCGTCATCGCTTTTATCACCTGCAATCCTTTTTAACCTTTCAATTATTTTATGGGAGTTATGGTCGTTCTCCTTGGAGAAATACTGATAACTTCCCATTGTAGTTGAAGCAAGCAAGCAATTGTGTTGATGAAAATAGTTTAATTTGTGTAGTTTGTGATTAATTCTGAAGTTATTTGATGGTAACAGGACTTCAAATATATTATGAGAACATAGGCTCAAAGCAGGCTGTTCAATCCCAAAAGCCAAAGAGCAAATAATCTAAAATTGCCTAATCTACAAGACACATATTCAAAGGTTAATTAACATAAAATTGAAAATCATAACAATAATGATCTTTAAGTATTGATCTTACCCTCCATATCCTATATCTTGAGCCTGTCTTTTGGTTGGATTGCAGCTTTGTTAAGATAATATTCCTTTCTGTGTTGTGACCATTCAATTTATGTTCATTTAATTGGTAGAGGCACCAGTTCATAGTTCACTGTTTGCATTGTGAGCGAAAGTAGTGGTCTCAGTCCCATTATGGCTGGAGAAGTCTTTACTGGCAAACATACTAGGAATTTGGCTTGTTACTGAGGGTGTTGGTCTGGGCAGGAAAGCAACTTTTGAAATGAGCATATAGGACCTAATTAGGGAGTTAATGTTGGTCCTATATGTAAGACCTATTTCACATGTTTATTAATTTTTTTCTAAATTAACCTTATTGATATTTCCTTAACAATAATGAAGTAGGAGAGGAGCGGTGGAATTAAGAAAGGTGATTAGGGTAATTTAGACATATTAACTAATTAACTAACATCCTTAATCTACTTAAATTAATTAATTAGATCTTACATTGAGGATTAAGGACCTGTGGAGTATAAGAAAAGGGGCTGGTCATTAAACTTGTTAAGGCACTTGTTCGTGGTTCAATGATTGAATTGTGATTGAATCATGGTTGAATGGGTCCTAATTAAATTAATATACTTTTATTTTATATCTCAAAATATCATGTAGGACAATCCAATTGTAATTATGTCAGAAATAGACTTTAACACTACAATAATACTTTGTGCAATTGTAATTATGTGTTGATGAACAGTATATCAGTAAATTATTACTATTAATAATGCTACGTGTGATAATTGTGACTGTTATTATTTGCTCCATAGATTGTAATATTAGTCGAACTATATATGAAAACTTGGATAGTTTATACGTGGGAAGATATCCTAATATGCTAAAACATGGCTATATCATGCTCTTACACTTAGATATGGTTCAATCTGGTTTCTAATGCTCATTATATTAGTACCGGTCAAATCTATGGGTAAATTGGCTGTGCCACACCCCTACACGTCGGCTCCATTTAAACCCTGTTGCTAGTCGCCTGTGTATTATAGTATTGAGTTGAGACTTGGGATGGGCGACAGAGGAGAAACTAGGAATTGGATGAAGAGAGGTGACAGAGAAATTGACATGCACAGAGATAAAGTCGTCTGTAAATAATGGGGTCACGCATTGCTTGAAGTAACGAACGTTGAGAGTTAAGCCTATATAAGGGAACAGCTTCTGCAACCTGAAAGTTCCGAGCAGGAAGAAAAGCTCTGACTTTTATTCACCGCAATCTATTACATATATAGGGAGAATAGGGACAATCAAACCCAGAATCTGAATTTAATCGCATCCTTTATTTTCCTCTAGACAATCACAAAGCAACATAAATGAGATTACAATAAATCTGATTGTGATTACAAGATCAGTGATACTAGGTTAAACACAAAGTAAACTAGGTTTGGGTCTTGGAAGAAAAAGCCCAATTCCAACACTCCCCCTCAAGCTGGCGAATATATGTTGATCATTCCCAGCTTGCTTCTAAAGCCTTCAAACATCTCGAGTGAGAGATTTTGTTATAACATCTGCAATTTGTTGGCCGGAGGGAATGTATAATGAATTGATCACTTTATTGTCCACCTTTTTTTCAATGAAGTATCGATCTATTTCTACATGCTTATGGTGAATGGGATTGTTAGCAATCTTAATTGTTGAGACATTATATTGGTTTCTTCATCTCAATTTTTTGCTCCTTCAAGAGTCGCACAATCCATATCCCTTCACAAATGCCTGGGGACAATTCTCTGTATTCTGATTCTGCTGAGCTCCTTGAAACCACTGGTTGCTTCTTATTCCTCCAAGTTACCAAGTTACCCCAAACATAGGAGCAATAGTTGGTTGTAGATCGACTATCTGACCTTGATCGGGCCTAATTTGCATCAGTGAATAGTTCTATGCCTCTAGAATCACCTTTTGCAAAGAACAGTCCCTGCCCTGGGTTATCTTTAAGTATCTCAGGATCTGTAGACTGCTGTCATATGTTCCTTTTGAGGATTGCTTGAAAGCTGACTCACAGTGATTTGGAAACATATATCAGGTCTAGTCTGGGATAAGTAAATTAACTTTCCCACTAGTCTCTGATATCTTTCATTGTTCACTGCCGTACCATCTGGTCTGATGGTGAGCTTCTGGTTAAGCTGCATTGGGGTGTTGGCGGGTCGTGCTCCTAACATCCCCTCTTTCTACGACCCCTAACATCCCCTCTTTCTTTTAATAAGTCTAGTGTATATACACTGATTCCTTTGTGCGTTTGGGCAATCTCCATTTAAAACATTTGCGTAACTCTGACAAATTATGCGCAAACAGCAGCTGTTTTCACTACCATGGCAAGGACAAAGTAGAAGAGATTAGGTCAGTTTTTGCAAGGAATCCAGTAAAGGTGACACTAGAGACTCCAAACCAATATCATCTCGGGAAACTAGTGAGACCAGGAAGGAACATAATGAATTTTGATCGAGGACCATGAGAAATTAGCCCCCCAAAAAAATGGGAACAACAAGACCAATGAGTCGGGCTAGTCTCACTGCAATCAGGGTCATTATGCTATGGATTCTTGTACATATTTTGTTTGCAATCCACATGGTGAATGAGTTAAATATAGCCTACAAGTCATCTTTATCAATAAGAGACTAGCTTTGATGATGATTTTTTGATAGACGAGAACATTGTCATGTAGTAGTTCATAGGAATCAAGTCTTATTTTCACAGAACTGCAACTGATTCTAGGAACCGTAGAATTACATGGTTAAAGAAAAAATTACATTTCTTCTTCTAAGTAGGCTTTCTTCCTATGACTTTAAGATCTGCACGACTTGTATGATATGTCAACTCTGATGTCCCGTTTGTTCACTTGTGAATGCTTCACTACAAGTCATTGTTGGCGAAGAAATCTTAGGTGCCTCATCTGTAGGGGCTAGCATTGATGATTTTGTTTTAGTTAACCTCACCTATAGCTAACTAGCGATTGAGGGGCCAACTGACAGTTTGCCCGTTGCAAGTGTAGCTAGTGAAGCTATCAAGATTCAAGACAGCAATAGGCTTTCAAAGTGTGATTGACTGATTGGGTCCATTCTTGAAGGGACTGTTATCTTGCACCAAGAGGGTCTCCTGTTAAACTCAGATTTCAGTCCCTCGAACTCTTGAGATTTAGAGAATAAAAGTTGCATGTATTGTTAGCCATCTAGTTGTAGTATGTTATAACTCTAGCGTGACTCTATCCCTATGCAACTCGTTCATAATACAGGTTTTGACTTCTATTTCTATACTCTATCTCTATATGCGATTGTTCTCTCTTGCTCAGCCTTTATCAGTTATGTTATTGTTCATCACGTTTTCTTCTCTTCTCTTCTCTCCTCTGTGTGTGTGTGTGTGCAGGAGAAAGTAGGGCACAATCTCAAGGTTTTTCACAGATTGGCAACTTCGACTAAAGAGATTGCCGTTCAAAAGATCGTTTTGTAGATCTGCGTATGTGACTTCTACAAATTTAAAAAGTCAACTGAAATCAACTGCTCATCAAGGTCAGCCTATGATCAAGCAGATTTTGTGAATTATAACGTGTGCTACAGGATGCTTCAAGGCGCAAGTTATAACGTAGGGGTGTGCAAAAACCCGGTGGTCCGGTCCAGTCCAGTCTAACCCAAAGTGGTCTTGTCCGGTCTAGTCCAGTCCAAATTAACTATATAATGGAATTAGACTAGACTGGACCAGACTAGTTGGTCGGGCTAGACTAGTCCAGTCCAGTCTAGGTGAATTTTTTATTTTTCAATAATTTGTAATTTAGATGGTGCCTTTAATTGTTTTTAATGTTTTTAGATATTTTTATGTATTTATAATGAAGTCTTAATATTTTAGGACGAGTTTCATATGATTATAGGTATTTTTTATTGTTTTAATTGTATTTATCATGTAGAAATCTTATTTCTCATAAAGAAAAAAATTAAAAAAAAGAAAGAAAATTGGACAACTGGACTGCCTGGACCAGTCCACCAGTCTGGTAGACCAAGTCCAGTCCAACCCGACCTCGGGTCATCACTGGACCAGACCAGACCACAGACTATCAAACCCAGTCCGACCAAAAAATCAGACTAGACTTTGGGTTGGGCTTTGGTCCGGTCCGGTCCGTTGTGCAGCCCTATTATAACGTGAAAATAGGTGTAGCATTATATTTTACACTCATGAATGTAGATTATACATTCCAAGAGAACATAAGAGTAGTAGATTCTGTGATATGTTAAATTATCATTTTTGGCTGATTAGAAAACGTAGAGAAGATTGTTTTGTAGATATGGAAATATCATTAAATTATAAGAATGAAGAGAAGAATCGACTTGATTATCTAAAGAAAGAATGTTATTATTCGCCTTTATGATCTAGGATTTTTGTTAAAAGTAGTGATTGGGATCTTATGATGAGTTTTCCAAGAAAAATGTTCTCTCAAAAATCAAGTTTTCATAACATAATCATTTCAGTGCTTTCAAAAGCCTTGTCTACTTGTCAACAATTTCTTATTGGTTATGAGGAGTTGGTGGCAAATGGTTGAGTCTGCTCTCAAAACTAATGACAACCTCTTCCATCTATTTATTGGGCTTCGTATCTAATGTATTATGTTGTGAAATGATTTGCTTTTGTTAAACCTTAACATATTAATTTCCTCGTGTAACACAGCAATTGAGTTTTACAAGCGCCAATGCTTCACATGCAACCTTGTCAAACAACTTGAGCCCATATTCTTGATGTAATTATTTGTCTTTATCTTACCTTTATTTAACCTTTATTTAATTTAAGCAATTCTTCGTCAAAATTCTCCTTTAACGCGATTGTTAACCCCAGGAATCCAACAATATTTTATGCATATACTACATCCAATCATGGAAACAAAAAAAAAAAAAACCATGAAGCATCAAGGCGCAGGCCCAGCACGCAAACAGAAAGCCTAGCAGCCAATATGTGTCCATGTAAAAATGCACCTAGGAAGACCACCATGAGCATCCATACCAAGATGAGAGAAGCATTGTACAGGTTGAAGCCGTCCGTGCATCATTATTCTATTTTTTTCCTGTTACTTGCCTCATATAAATAAGGACAGACCTGCAAAAAAAGAAAAATCCATTTCTCACATGTTTATTACTTTTAACTAATTTTAATTTTTTTTCCCTTATAAAAAGAATAGGAGAGAGCATGTAACAGATATGTTTTACTAGGTTATCGTGTTTCTAGGAGGGTTCCTCCACTTCTCTCCTCCACCTCTCATTTAAATTATATGATTAAAGTTTGAATGGTTCAGATTTTATATTTTATAAAATTATTGATAAAATGTTTTTAAAAAATATATAAATAAAATTAAACTAATAAATTTTATCAATGATAATTTAAAATAATAAAAAATATTTAACAAAATTTATTTTATAAAATATAAAATGTATTCAAATTACAATTTTAATGATTAAAATGGGATGGAGGCACCCTTTTCCATATATATTCTACCTTACAAGTGGGCTCCTCACCTATAAATTCCACCTCGTCTTTGAACAATCTGTTTTTTTTTTTTTTTGAAGAAAAGAGTCTATTAATGAATATACTTCCATCAATTCATAACATAAGAATTTTCTAATTAATTTAAACATATCAATGAAAATAATTAAAACATTAAGGAAAAATTTCTTAAAAAGACATCTTAATAACTTACATTTTTATTTGGGTCATTAAATTTGTCAAACTCCTAATTAGGTCACATGACTCAAATAAGGATTTTAAAATTTTATGAAATGACTTTAACACCTATTTTATTATAAACCAATAGAGAAGATTCTATAGTAACATGTTTTATTTCGTAATTAACAAGTTTGATTATAAATTAACAACGTTTCTTCTCCATGATGAGTTACGTAAATCTTTGAGTAAAACTTGATCATAATACAATTTTAAAAAATAATAAATTCAATTATATAGTTAACAAGTTTCAATTCTAACAACTTTATGTTTCCAAAACACAGTTACAATAAGTTTTTGAATAAAACTTGATCACAGCACAATCTTAAAAATTAACAAATTTCATTTCATAATTAACATTTTTTAATTCTAAATTTACAACTTTTTGTCTCCATAACACAATAATATTAAGTTTTTGAATAAAATTTGATTACAATATAACTTTAAAAACTAACATATTCCATTGCATAGTTAAACAAGTTTCAATTCAAAATTAACAAATTTCTGTTTTCACAATATACTTATAATAAGTTTTTGAATACACAATACTAAAAACTAACATATTCTATTTCACACTTAACATGTTTCAATTTTAAATTAACTTTTTCTTAGGATAAAACTATTAGAATTGAGAAAAATATTTAATGTAAAATCTAACTCGTAGTTATCTCCTTGATTGACTTTTCGATTTTATAACGTAGACACCAAGTTTTTCCTACTCAAAGGTCTTACGCAATGTGGAAGTCATAGAAAATTCTCACGTCCTTAGGTTTCTAATGAAAAGGGCATAAAGTCATTTCATAAAATTTTAAAATTCCTCTCTAGATTATGTGACCTGATTAAAGTTTTGACATATTCAGTAACCCAAACAAGGATTTGAATTATTTAAGCATCTTTTTAAGGGATTTTCCCAAGCATTAATTTTGTTATAAAATTTAATAATTTTTCATATTACCCTTATTAACTGTACTAAATTCTAATATCATATTAATTTCTCCTCTCTCTCACATGACCTTTATTAAATATGGGAAGATATCAAAAAAAAATATTTTAAGACTCATTGAAATTATTAAAACATCTTATAAAATGAACTAAAAATATCTTCTATAAGACTTTTTATAATATCGAGCAGGGGAATCATATAATAAAATTTATAATAAGTACTACTCCCCCTGGTCTTTATTATATGAGCCATCTGAGAAGAAATTTTTTGTTCTTTTTATAAGATTCTTTGATAATTGCGATGAGCATTAAATAATTTCTTTTCATATATGTCCGTATTTAATGAGAGT
This sequence comes from Neltuma alba, assembly GCF_004799145.2. Classification (NCBI taxonomy): domain Eukaryota; kingdom Viridiplantae; phylum Streptophyta; class Magnoliopsida; order Fabales; family Fabaceae; genus Neltuma; species Neltuma alba. The sequence continues at coordinate 16,885 of NW_021635320.1, read as the reverse complement.
GGTGAGATGATATAAATTAATATGATGCACTGAAAATTACTTAAAACTTATAATAAATTTAATGCTTTTAATTGTTTTTATTGATATGTGTGAATTGATTGGCTGGTTCTTAGAGGAAGTATTTGGATTAGTTAATTTAACAAATTAATTCTACATCATATGAGATAAATATATGAAAAAAGTTTTATTTTTTAAAGGTAAAAAGATTTTTTTTCTTTTAAACTCTCACAAATTGAGCGAGTCAAATACTCTCAAATTATAAATTATGCATCTCATTTTTCTTATTTCTTTTTCGTTTAGCCCAGGTATGCATCTCATTTTTTCTGACAACTTTTGTTGGCACAGAAAGCTTCAAAAGCTCTACAAACCTTCAGTAGGCAACAATGGAAAGCAACAAAGAAAACAAATACAACCGAACCGTTTGGTTTAGTGGTATGGGTGGGTGTGTGTGGAGTGTGTGGGTAGGGGTTCGATCCCCTCTCTTGTAACCGAAAAAAAAGAAGAAAACAAATACAAATAAATAAACATAGGAAAAAAAGCCCAAAAAAGAAAGCACTAACAACAAAAAATCTGTCTCGTTAACTAGTGAATGTTGGCATTATTATTCATATTATAAAATATTAACTTAATCAACTATACCTGCTGTTCTTAAATATGAATTCGTTAATTAATTTGAGTAAATTAAGAAAATTATTTAAGTTAATTCTTTATAATAAATATGTGTTATTTTTTCTAAAATATTCTTGCTAATTATGTGTATTAGCTAGAATTACCATTTGATGAAATATTTAACATGTGTAACTATCCTTGGAAAGAAATAGATAAATATGAGAGATAAAGTAGATTTAGGTCTTATATTAAAAATCAAATTGAATGTCAAACTAATTCTTCATTTAAGGACCAGATGTAGTATTTATTGAAAAAAAAAGTTATTACAAAAAAAAAACTCCTCCAGAAGCCTAAATAACCAATTTGAATAAATTAAAGATGTTAGTTAAATTAGTTAGGATTAATATAATCTTTGATTCGTCAAGTTTGCCCTTGAGAAACTAAAACCAAAATAAGAATAAATTTGAATGATCAAAGTTTGTATTAACCCAACTAGTTAATATGATCTGTTTTTTCTAAATGTATTAACCCAGTTAGTTAATATGATTTTTTCTTAAATACTCTAATATTATTTCTTAATTCCTTCTCCCTTTCCTATTTAATTATTATTGAGAAAATATTAATAAGATCAATTAAAAAAATTGATAAATAGGTAAAATAAATCTTATGTATAAGATTAATATCAAATCTCAGATTAGTTACTCTTCTGCTATTAAAAATAAGACTCATTTTATAATACAAATTGTATTATAAAATAAGTCATATTTAGGATTTTATGTGCCATGAGCTAGGACGAGGTGGATAGCTGTTTCGACTGCAAAGAAATTTTCTTGGCAGAAAGTAGCGGTTGTTTCTTGCCAGTAGTGTGCACAACTTTTCTGTGTTTTCTGTTTTCTCCCATTTGTTCGATCTTGGATTCTGAAAACGCAATGTTCTGAAATAAGCTGCCCCAAATAGATCAAAGGGCTTCTGCTGCGCTTGACTGATCAAGATTGCATTTTCCTTCAAAATCCTACGTTTTCCCGGAAAGTTTTTTCCCCACGAAGTGCTAATTTCCTTTTCCATGGCAAATGCCTGGAAAAGAGATAAACCCTCCGGACTACGCTCCCCGAGATTCCTCCTTCTACTTCTCTCTGGTTCTCTTATCCTTCTCTTTATCTTCTTTTCCCTCACTACTCGCCCCTCCAATCCCAGTCCTGGCTTCCTCGCCGTAGACACTCGTCTCTCGTTCCACGCGATTTCTCCTTTCGATTGCATCAAATCTCCACAAGCACACCCGGTGATTGCTAGCACCGTCGAAGGCGTTCGATACCCGTTTCTGTACTCCCTTTCCGATTTCGGAAATTTGCCTGACAAGCCTCACAAGAACATTGTCAGAATCCTCAAAGGGAAACGTTTTAGGAAACCCGATATTTCGGCAACGATTCAGGATGTTTTGGAGAGGATGAAAAGCGAAGGACGAGATGGTTTTGTTGTCGATGTGGGCGCCAATGTGGGGATGGCAAGCTTCGCTGCCTCGGCTATGGGTTTTCGGGTTCTGTCATTCGAACCTGTTTTCGAGAACTTGCAGAAGATTTGTGAAGGGATTTACTTCAATAGGGTGGCGGAATTGGTCACTCTATTTCAGGCTGCAGCATCGGATCGGCTTGGTAACATTACCTTTCACAAGGTACTGTTTCTTGACGATTGCTATTGATTGATTTCTTGCATTAAATTTGATTTTCCTTAGTTTATATGGTGAAGTACGAATTAGTGGGAGATGGCAGAAAATGGCTTAGCTTGTCGGGGATTAATTTTAAGTGAGGGGAGTAACTGGCTAAATGCTTAGCTTAGGCTTCATTTCTAAATCAATAAATTTAGATTTGGAAATTGAGTAGCATACCTCCAAGGTTTATTTCTACTCGAGTTGCTTCTAATCTTAATTTCCGAACAATTACTTATTCTTGCATTCTGAGGCACCCTAGGATCCGAATTCAAGCGGAATAGATTCAATCTGTGTATGAAGATATTTAATGAAGTTGAGGCATACATGTAAGTTTGATGTGTGAAGCTGTGTCAGAAACTTAGAAAATTGTACTACCTCTCGTCTTAATTATAAGACCCCATTTAGGACCGGAGGCAGTGGTCTGTAGGTGATAGCAAGATACTGAAAGATCAGTTGGGGAACCCTGGTACAGGCTATTGATATTGACTTGTGAATAATGGTTAACTAATATGCACAGCTAAAGTTGTGGCTTACGGCTTTAATTGGATGGGCTTGGATGGATCCATCTATAAGCGTTAACAATATCTTCTAGATATACTGTTGAATCATAATTCTCTAAGGCTCCTAAAGTCTGTACCATGCGCAATTTATCACTTGTCACGGTGGAAGTTATTTTAAAATAATGCTTCTCTGCTTCGTGGTTGAAGCTGTCAATAGTTTGACAAAATTACAACACAAATTCATTCTCATTTGTAGTTTGGTTAGAACTTGAGACTACGTAGTTCCAGTATAAAGATGAGTCATTTGGATCTTAACTAAGTATTACAGGAAATGACGCAAAGAATGAGCACGCGGAACCCATTTTCTTGCTCTTTATATCCACTTTTTTCTCTCTATTTCTCTTTCACTTCAAAAACACTTTGCAAACTTATAATATTTTGCTGATCTGCTATAGTTGGTTGGTCGGCTGGACAATAGTGCTGTTTCTGCAACTGGTGCAAAGTTGGCATTTCAATCCAATGAAGAGATAGCTCTTCAAGTAAAGTCTGTTCCTCTAGATGAAGTAATTCCTGAGTCGGAGACAGTGCTTCTGCTGAAAATAGATGTTCAGGGATGGGAATATCATGTGCTTAAAGGAGCATCGAAGCTTCTCTCAAGAAAAGGAAGTGAGGCCCCATATCTCATATATGAGGAAGATGAGCGCTTGTTGCAGGCGAGTAATAGCAGTGCAAAAGAGATTCGCGACTTTCTCAAAACTGTGGGTTATCATGATTGTACTCAGCATGGCACAGATGCTCATTGCACCAAGAAGGCTTCAACATAACTTTCCTCTTCAAAATTTTCTCTCGATGGATGGTGGGGTCCGCTGGCATATTCATTTTAATCAGTTTTGATTAGCTCCTTTCAGCTATCTATGATACAAAAGAGCATTGGGTAAGAATTTCTCTTGATTACAAATGCTAGCGAGACTGAGTTAGGGATTGAATGGTTAACAGCAGGCTTCAGAATATCTTGATGAATCTCACACAGTGATATGAGTTGGAAATAGATCTGCAGCTTGAGGTGTATTCTCTAGGAGCTTGTAGGTTTGATTTCCTGTTCTTTTGTTTGAAATTTGATTTATCCATTTTTTCTTCAAATGTATGTCAGATGTAGTGAAATTACAAATGCTAATGGTCAATTGGCCTCACATCACATGCCGCTTCAAATGGTTACCAATGTCGGCCGTTGGACGCTTTCTGATATAACCAAACTGCATAAACGTTGAAATGAACAATGAATGGAGAAGCTATCCATTGTCCATCTTGTTACTCATGAGCTGAGGCCAGTATTTGGAAGCAACAAATTATCGTAAACGAAGAAGTAATTAAGCCCTCTGTGTCACTCAAAGAATTTGGCAATTCAACTTGTAAGCGCGTAGGGTGGCGGCAAAAAGGAAGTGAGATTTGCTTGTGAGAATGCATTTTCAGTTGAGAAAAAAGCCACTTGTTAATCTCTTTTCAAAAATTGTTAAAGATGTGTTGTGATGTTATTTTTTAATCAAAAGTTGTTAATACCTATTGAAATTTAATCAATGCCCACACAAAATTCGTCCATAACTTGAAAAAATGGGTTGTTATTTATTGTGATGTTGTTATTTCTTAATTAAAAGTTATTAATGCCTATTGAAATACAGTTAATACCCTTATAAAAGCTGTTGATAATCTGAAAAAGTAGTCTGTTATTTCTTAATCAAAAGTTGTTAAACTGTGGTGTGGTATTGTTTTTTCTTAATAAAAAATTGTCAACAACCAGGTAGTTAAAATTGAGAAGATAACTTATATTATGTTTTGGATTATATTGATAGCAAGACATTGGTAACCCAATAATTATGCAATATTTTGGCCTAAACCACTAAAGGGTGGTGCCAATGATGGGCACCGCGAGTATTGGTGAGGGGTTGGGTTTTTTTTTTTTTTTAAAGACTTTTTTTAATAAAAGGCATTGGTGTCAATTGTCCTTAATTTTAAAATGACAATTTGCGATTTCCTCCCATTTTGGTATTATGAAGTGTTAACTTCTCAAATTGGAATTGAACTTTTTTTAGTTTAATCTGTTATAAACATTAGGAAGAATTATAATTGAGTCCCAAAAAAAAAAAAATTACTAATAAGTATCAATAACAAGTAAACAGTTATCATTTTGCAATTTGAAGCTTATCAATTATAGGCTGTTATGTTGTCACGGAAACCTTTTAGTATTATGTTTTTTATTTGAAAATTTCGTAGTGATTCTCTCTAAACATTATCATTGAACGTGAAATTAGTTATTTTAAATTTATAGAATTTCATAGATTTTATGAAATTTCTTTCAATTCATTTTACATCATTTTAACACGCGCGTTTCATAAAATTTATAAATTGAAATTATTGGATCAAATAATAAGGATTCAATTGGAACAATAAATTACAAAAATCTAATACAGGATTGAGATAAAATTATAAGGACCTCTAGATCGATTTTCCCCGGCAGTAATTATAAGCCGTGAATTCTATGGACCTCGGTGATTTTTTTTTTAATTATCACTTTTCGAATTCAGTTTAATAAGTGTGATTCCTATCTGTCTTTTTTAATTATTTATTTTATCCTTTTGTCACTAGAAAGAATCTGGGTGTTAGAATGCAAATCAAGTGTACATATATTTTTTCCTTAAGGAAAAAAAAAAAAATCTACTCATTGCTAGTGGAAAAGCTTTCGCCCCAAGAAAATAAATCGTTCAAATGAAACATCTCACAAATTGACTATTGAGAATAAGTAAGACTATCATACTAGTAATCCCATTGGAGGACATGCCAAGTTATAGAAGATTAAAACAATATAATTGTGATTTCAAATGGAGCCCTCCGCATTAAATGTAAAATGAAGTTTATTTATTACACAGTATAAAGTTACTCTTACATAAGATAGACATAATACATAACTTCAACCTGTACAGGGTCACAGAATTTGTTGTACCTTGGATCTATAGAATGAAAGTAACTCAGATACAAAAGCTTATTCCTTAAGATTCTTTTGGTCCACTGTTTTGGGAAGAGCCAGCTCTTTCCACCATGACATCGTAAAGTTGCTTCCCATTCTGCTTGTTTTAACAAAGCAGTGACGATCAAATTAAAAACAAAAACAGAAAGGGAAACAAAATGTCAAAAGCTTGAAGTTCTAGACTGCTTACAAAGATTATAGGGAAGAAATGAATTTGTCCCTCGGGCTTTGTTTGTTTCTCCTTGAAGTACACTAAGATAGGGAAGTTAGGCCACCAAAACTCCCAATTAACAAATGTTGAATACCTGAAGCGCATCAAGCAAATTTTGTTTTGTTTCTCATGCTTTTATGAAATCCTAGTTTCATTAGATTTTCATACTAAATTATCCACTTACTTCCAACGGTTTTTCCCACCTACAAAGACATTTTCACCTGATTCCTTGAGTTCGTCACCGACCTTTACCGCCTGAAACCATAAAGTTCGTAGACTAATGCTAATTTTATTTGTCAATAATGATAAAAACCAAAACCTGAAATGGTAAAACTACATTTACACGAAGATAATAACAAACAATAACCACAGTTTCGGGAAGGTGAGAAGAGAACTTACCAGAGCCTCATCATCAAAAACGAATCTAACTCTAGTGGTCTGAGGAAACGAAAGGAAACATCACAAGAGAAGCACTCAGCTAGATTCTTAGAAGTTAGAACTGGAAAAGTAGTGCAGCTAAAACAGATCTAGAGTAGTATAACTTGCAGCCTGTAAAGCTTCTCTAACATGTAATACTAATTAAACCTCATCCACTTAATTACAAGTTCAATTATTGATATTACCTGGACTAACAGAAGCAAACCGAGGAGAACAACAGGGATAGCAGGAACCACATTATTTGTGTAAGCCAACCCACCAGTTATACCTGATATGATACTTAAGTACATATCTATTAAATTTTACTTTAGAATAAAGAAGGACAGAATATGGAACAACCTTAGGCAATTCTTTCTTTCTCTTTTATTATGCCCCCCCCAAAAACAACAAAAGTGCACAATCAATATCAACTTATAGAGTAATAACTATCATTTTATAAGTGTCAAGGACAAAATAAAACATAGAATTCTCATTTAATATTTGTTATTCTCACAAAAAATTCACATAAAGGTAGCCAATAAATCATGAACTCAAAAAGTCACTGGGGTACACGGTAGGGGAACCACTAGATCCCAGCATCCTCAACATTTGCAGTGCACAAAGCTGCAATTTTCAGGAGCCATTCCTCATAAAGGAATTTTCCTTTTCTTTATAGTTGTAAACATTCACCTGATGACCAATACCCAAGAAGAAGACAGCACACTGAAGGAGATGAGTGTGTGGTGTGTGTGTGAATCAAGTTCTTGCCTTCTAAGATTGTAACCTTCCATCACCACCCCAAGCAAAGAGCTATAGCAATAAAGTTCTTCGGTAAAAAGTGAAAGAATAGTTTGCTTGCCTCTATACTTGCTGCGTGGCTGCTTACGATTATGAAATTCTAGATGATATTAGTCCCAACAAGCAATGAAAGTTGATTACCAAGAAAAGTTTTACAAACATTCATGGGTCACCATAGTCTAGTTGATATCTCAATTAATGTACAGGTCATCCAAGTATTATTTTGACTACCATTTTCAACATTCATCTTTCCCGGAGAACAATATGCATTCGTGTTTAACTTCAAACACATTAAGTTATGGACCTATTTCTAGTCAATTAGAACTCTTCATTGTTATAAGGGCTATTGCTCCCTCGCAAAGCTAATGTGTGCTAAGGCACATATAAGACAAGGAAGAACCAGTTTTTACCGAGCAAAACAATTGGAATTCGGTAATCTGGGTCGGGAATCACAGTCTCTCTGGTCTTGACTCTCCTTCCAAGCTGTCGACAAAGAAAATCAACAGCGAGAATTACACAACTAAAACCAAAACTACGATTTAAAACCATGTAAGCATTGCTGCTCTGAGCATCCTTATATCGGCATGTTTACATCTAGAAAATTAAAATTATGGAATTTTTATTTTAATCATAATAATGATTCTTGTAAATCACTAAACTATGTATAACTATATATGTGCATATATTGGTGGAAGAGTTCGGTAGTAACCAGTGAGGAAACCACAAGACGGCTTCCATGGCGAGTAGCTATCTCTCTTCTCAAAGAATTGGGATCACACAGTACTTGTCCGCACAACGATGTCTTGATGTCAGTAACGTATCCTACATTTTCCTTTTCTAGAACAAAACAAATAAAGTATACGCAATTAGCTCCAAATCAAATGTTTCCCCATGAAAATGGAAGAACAGCCCAAATTTCAGCTTGTATATCCTATGGAAGAATTATCACAATTCCTGATTAATTGTAAGATTCAAAGAAAACCCTATAAAAGTTATACAAAATTAATCAACAAAAGAGATTAAAATAATGCATAAATGTCATTAAGCTTACTTCGCGAGGGAAGAAAGCGATAAACCGACAACAGAGAGCTCGCCATTTCTTTTAGTCTCCAATTTTGCTTACGTCCTTGTTTTTTGGTTTCTGTGGGGGATGCAATTTGGGGTGAATAGTATTACGTTAATACCCACCTTTTTTAGCCGTAAGAAATGGAATACACGGGGGAATTCGGGATTTGTTCAAGGGCATTTGCGGAATACGAACCTAAACTTGACCGCGGAGAAGAGGGCCTTATCTGTTTCAACTTTCAAGTTGGGTTCGGTGCCACTAGACGGCTAAAAGCACACACTTCAGCCTCAGGCTTTGGTTGGTAATCCGTTCGATATTTTTTCTTCTGAGAAAGCAAAGGCTTTGCAAAGGCATTTGAACTCCAGTACATGGCGATCCTCTATTCTCCACTCCAATTTGTTCCTTGAAATCCTCAAACAGACCAGGTATTCTTGACTTTCTGAACCTTCTCGAACTTCCGAGGTTGCGAATGTTGTGTTATTGAATGCTTTTTAATTAATTTGAATAGGGATAGTGACCCGCAATTCGGTCGACCGAAAGGCTTTCCAGATAATCGAAGCATGTCAGATCTCTAAAGCTCGCAACTTACAGTCTTTCGAAATCAAGGTGAGAGGTTGTTTTCAGCTTCCCATTTAGAAAGGATACGCTTATTGATTATTGCTGATACAAGTTAATAAAGGGATTCTCTTGCTCGAACGTGTCATGTGAGATCAGTTTCTGTGTAGTTTTTGTGATACATAGTGTGATGAAGACCGCACAGTTAATAAACCGTTGCCTTTACTGTTGCTGTAAAGCAAGGAGCAATGCTGGGTTAGCTGAATTTATGTTGATCATGGGGTAATTAGCTGGCGGTCAGTGAATTTTATGGCTGTTATGGTTCATGATGCCTGGGTTATTGACTGCAAACTCGACATATTTGATGACGTTGATTCATGGTTTCTTTGGGATTTGTTCGGAAGAAGTAGGTAGGCAATAAGCAAGCTGAGGTTCTATGAGAGGATTTGGTGGCTAGTGTCATATGCTATGACATTGATTAAGGACTTGAAATTATTGGCCAATGTATATGAAGATGTATTACTTGACAAAGTTTTTGTTATCATGCTAACAAATTGTTTTAAAGCACACTCTAATCTTGCTCGAATACAGGCTACTAATGATAATAATCAAAGCACCACCAAAGCAAAGAGCATCGTTTGTTCTAACTGTGAAGGAATGGTAAGTAAATGTATCGTATCAATTACTTTGGGATTATTGTCGTTTTAATTGTTTTCTATTGATTGGAACATGTCCAACTATTGCAGTTATATCTCCATGTGATTAAATGCATCGCAGCTAGTTTAGTACCAACACTAGATGGTAAAACATAGACTCAAGGAAAAAGTTGATTATCGAGTGGTTTCTTTCTTGTTGAGCGATTCCTTAGCTTTTCCTATGAATACTGATATATGCTCAGTGATATCCTCACATTGCTTTTACTGTGATGTTTGGACATAGTAGATTGGTCATGACTTATCTTTTGTATTGGGTAATCTGAAAATTAGCATTTACTTTCATGTACTCCCATATGTAGATCTTTACATTGGTGGTGGAGCATTTGAAATAATTACGTCACTTCTAGAATCTGATTGTTCATTGTTTAGTCAGTTTGATTAAACTAGAGACACATTGATGCATTATCATCTAGTTACTACTGATAATGTTGTGCCTACTACGCATTTAATTAGGGAAATTTCTTGTTCTTTTTGTTAGCATTGCCCTTTAATGCATATTTAGGATTTATATTTTGCATCTTCAGCCTTAAACGCCATCGGTGCTTCCAAATTTCTTAGTGAACTGGTGGACTTGCAGAGATTTTTCCCTTGAAGTACAAACGTCAGCATTAGACTCCCCATGATTTATTCTTTTGGTTCAATTTCTAGGTGCCATATCATGTTCTCAGTGCAAAGGAAGTGGAGTTAATTCTGTAGATCACTTCAATGGGCAGTTTAAAGCTGGTGGACTATGTTGGCTTTGCAGGTAGCTGCATCAAATGCTCATCTTGTCCTTCCCTTAATATTGTCCTGTGCGAACGTGTCTATCTTATGCTGTGTTTCAGTGAATAATTAAGTCCATATATGCATATGTTCCGCCTCCAGCACCTTGCATCAGCATGTTACAATGCATATGGATATCCACTCATTCTGCGCCTTTGTTTTTATACATGATGCATGTGTAGCTACGCTTCAATATATTACGCATAGCTCTGTCTAAACTGGGTTCATTTTCTTCTGTTAACCAAATCAATTAGTGAAGCAGAGAAGTTGGTGATAAGAATAGTTGCATCATCTTATGCTTCTCCTTAGTTATATGCTTCAGTTGCAACTGCTGTATAATGTCCCACTACTCTTAGGCAAAGTTTAGGCGACTTTGCTAAATTACAAAATTGAATTTGAACAAGTGCAAATCTCAGAATTTGAAAATATATTAGTAGGTGTTAGTTTCTTTTATCTAAAGCTCTCCAATATGCATGTCTTGCAGGGGTAAGAAACAGGTTTTGTGTGGAGAGTGTAATGGAGCTGGTTTTCTGGGAGGATTCTTGAGCTCATTTGATGATTAGAGTCGCAAGATTGCCTATAGAGAGAAAAGGTGGATCAAATGTTCCTCTGTTGATTTTTGTTTGTTTTGTTTCTAAATATTGCCATATGTAATTGTGTCTGTAAGAAACAGCATCTGTTTCACGGTTTTCACAATATTACCTTGAAGCAAGGGAAGTGTAGAATCGTTTTGTATTGATTGATGTTTATGACTTCATTCAGTGCATACCTGCTAGATTTTTCCAATATTTCCTGCTCGTTTGGTTGCGAGAATCTTGGCCCTAGAAACGGAAATTTTCTTTCCATTCCTTGCTTAAGCGTGATTGGTTCGCCATAAGGGCCCATAAACATCATTCCCATGGATAGAGGATGGTGTCATTTGTATGAGAAAGAAGACGTCTTCCTTAATTTGATGGAATGAAGATTCTGGGACAGCAAAAATGTAGTTGTGGCTGAAAATCCTTCACGCCGGTCCATCGCATGGAAGAATTGTTCCTCGCTTTGGCATCTCTTCTGTGCTTGTCCTTCCAAAAGCTCCGATGAACCATGGCATAGCCTGCTCTGTTTTTTTCCTTTTTTTTGGTGCCGAGTATAATCATCCTCCTATTAGAGGTAATTATGTCCGAGGTACTTGAACACTAAATGTGGGATTTCTTTTAGTAGGCATTCAAACTTTAGTTCATTATCTTGTGAAGAACTAATTGTAAACCTGCATTATTGAATGAGTTCGCAAAGTTTTATTGGTGAATGTTTAAAAGATCAGGTTGATGATGGTCTAATTGAGGTTTGACAAGTTTGAAAAATGTCGTTAGCTCTTATGGGGCTTTATGGCCTAGGGCCCAGAGCCTGTCCATGATAGTGAAAGGTTGTGAGTTTGATTTTATTGTGACCTCAAATATTTTTGCCTTATATAATTTAAAAAAAAAAAAAGGGGTCTTTAGCAACATGCCCGTTTTTGTAATTCAACCACCACCTTTGCTGCAGAGTTATGTATTTCCTCAACCACTTGAAAGTCCTTTTTCTGCAGTGAAAAACTGAGAATTGATTGTTGAAGATTCGCGGGTAGCATGGAAGGGGAATTCTGCCCTTGTTAAGTACAATGATTGAAAATGGAAGGCAAGACCGAGTATTTTGATTTAATTTTGGTTTTGATAATGAAGACTGGACAGTGAAGGAGAGCTGGAAAAGGTAGAAGGCATTTGATATATTTAATTATATATATAATAGAATCTAAAGGAATAAATATAAAATATAAACAACTCTGTTCTCATCCCCTTTTTTTTTTTTGTTCTGTTGTTTAGAAAATCAAACTAGGTTAGCCGGTTGGATGGAAATATTGGGTGAGCCTGGCTTGATCGGAAATGCAAAGAGGCTAAGTTATCAAAGGCCTCGGGGGTAATTTGAAAGAATAGGACTAGCTAGTCGCACTTGTTGGGTTTTTTTTTTTTTTTGTGTGGTAAGCACAGGTATTATCTGATTAAAGATAATCATGTATGAAATATTGTTGAACACTAAACGTGGATATTTTTTCTAATAGAGATTCAAATCTTAGTTTACCAAATTATGAGAAATTAGCCAATTCCGTTAAATCTAATCCTGTTAGTAGTGTCGGGACTTGTTGAATCTTTTTATCCATCTTTCACTCTGAGTTGCGTGCTAGGCCCATAGACCACTTTTATTTATGCTCTATACTGTTTGTTTTGCTCCCGCATGTAAGAACCAATAGAAAGGCCCGTTTCGATTTTAAATATAATTTGTAATTTGGTTAATTTAGATTTATATAGCAAAATTAATTCAGGTGCATGCTGATATTGATGGACAAAACAGATTTGCCGCTCCATGAAATCTCTCTTCTGACTTAAAATCATGATGTAACGTGTATTTCCTGCTCCAATCATGGAATAGATGAAATAAATAAAAAATAAATAAATAAATTTTATTCAAAAATAAAAGAAAAAATAGCACAAAAATAACACTTAAACCTGAAATTCCCAATTATGGTTACTTGAATAAGCAAAATCCCAATTTAGGTGTAAATGACTAATTTGGGATTTGTAAATTTGCTGAAATGATCATATTGTCTTTTTTTTAATTGTTTTTTAAAAACCAAATCCTCTTACTGGTTGGCTGGTCACCAGAGCTCTAGTGTCGACGACAATCACCATCACCAATGATTGGTCGTTGGAGCTCTAGTGACCGGCAACTTTTTTTTTTTTTTTGAAAATTTGTACAATTTCAATAACATGTTTAATAAGTTTTGTAATGCTATTAACAATTTCGGTATAGCAGTTAGCAACAGGTTTTTTAAAAAAATTCAAAAAGTAGCATTTTTACAACTTTAGTAATACCATTGACAAGTTCGCTATGGTATTTAATAATAGATTTTTTAAGAAATTCAAATTCAAAAAGTAGCATTTTTAACAAGTTCAACATAGTAGTTAACAACAAGTTTTTCAAGAAATTCAAAAAGTAACATTTTTACACCTTTAGTAACACCATTAACTAGTTTCATAGCTCTATTAACAAGTTCGGTATAGCATTTAATAATAGATTTTCTGAGAAATTCAAATTTAAAAAGTAGCATTTTTAACAAGTTCAATATAACAGTTAACAAGTTTTTCAGGAAATTTAAAAATTAGTATTTTTGCAACTTTAGTAATATCGCTAACAAGTTCCGTAACTCTATTAACAAGTTCAGTATAGTATTTAAAAACATATTTTTTGAGAAATTCAAATTTAAAAAGTAGCATTTTTAACAAGTTCAATATAGCAGTTAATAATATATTTTCTACGAAATTTATAAAATAGCATTTTTACAATTTCAGTAATGTCGTTAACAAATTCCGTAACTCTATTAACAAGTTTGGTATAGCATTTAACAACAGATTTTCTGAGAAATTCAACAAGTAGCATTTTTGTAACTTCAATAACATGGTTAATGTTTTTAATATTAGCTCTCTATAAATGTTGTACAACAAAATTTTTTCACTTGTTAGGCAACCATTATGGTTATAAGAGTTATTAATATCACTAATGACTTATTAACCACTTTACTAAAGTTATAAAAAAAAAAAACCACTTTTTGAATTTTTTAGAAAACCTCCTGTTAAATGTTATACCAAACTTGTTAATAGAGTTATGAAACTTGTTAACAGCATTACTAAAGTTATAAAAATATTACATTTTGAATTTCCTAAAAAACCTATTGTTAACTACTATACTGAACTTGTTAATAATGTTATAGAATTTGTTAACTATATTACTTAAGTTGTAAAAATTTTCAAAAAAAAAAAAAGTTGCCGACCACTGAAATTCTGACAACTAGTTGTCAGCCGGCACTAGAGCTCTGGTGATTGCGGCCACTTGAGCTCTAGCAGCCGCTGCCAACACCGAAGCTCCAATGACTTGCCAATTAGTCAGGGTATTTGGTTTTTTAAAAACAATAAAAAAAAAGATAATATGTTCATTTCAACAAATTTACAAATTCCATATTGGTTACTTGTACCTAAATTGAGATTTTACTTGTTCAAGTGACCATTTTAGGATTTTGAAGTTTAAATGTTATTTTTGTGTCATTTTCCCAAAATAAAATCCTACTAGAAGTGTCCAGTTCATCCTTCTCATAAGCCATCATCAACTATTAATTGGTTTCTCTTACAAATTTACAAATTATAAGTATAGAAATTAATACCTATATTGAATAAATTATAAGAACCCAACAGAAATTTTAAAAACACTACAAGAACTAAATTAAAAATAAAGTGAAAATCATGAGGACATGCATATTAATTTTACTAGTTGAAAATAAAATTTACATATTCAAGAAAGAGCTAACAACGTGCATGATTACAAATATATAGCAACTTCATGAATTGGACCGGGATAAAAACACAACTTTATGAATTGATAATAATATACTACATCTGGTCTTTAATATAAGACCTTGTTTAACTTTTATTTTGGTTCTAAATATAAAACCCTAATCCATTTTGTCTCTTATATTTATATATATTTTTTCTAATATAGTCTTATTAACAATAATAGTTCTAGTTAATACACTTGATTAGTAAAGACATTTAAAGAAATACAACACATATTTATTACAAATAACTAATTTAACTTTTTTTTCTTAATCTTTTCAAATTAGTCAACTAATTCTTATAATTAGGACCGGAGGTAGTACTACTTTCAATGCCTAATATAAAATTTAATTTGTGGTTTAAACTGAACTACAAATTTGCTTGTCCCACAATGTTCCAAGGTTTTGCCATTATTTACACAATAATTACACAAATAGCAAATAGAGAAATATCATCATGATACTAATATCAGACGCAGAACTTCGCCTGAAAGCTTGAATGATTTCTCAGTTTCTTCCAAACAATGATTCTTTTCTTCTCGGGTCCATCCCTGACGAAAACCATTGAGCAAACTATTTACAATGTCGACTTGAATTAATACCCCGTAAGCAGATTTAAATAAAGAAGAAAATAAGCTTTGTACTAAAATACTCCATTTTATGTCATATTTTATTATTGTTGACACCCAGTGAACTTATAGAACAACAACCTATGGGTAAGCAGGTAAAGATTCATGATACAAGAAACTCACTTCTGTAACTTTATTCAACTTCTCCCTCACATTTCGTAACAGTTGGGAAGTTGGCCCTCCCATTTATAGAACTCCAACACTTTGTTGTTTAGTATCTTCTCAGCTACCTGCAGGTTACTAAAAACTAAGAAATGGGAATAATGCCCTGACTATAGCAGGATAACACCAAAGCATTGACTATAAAATCGTGGAAATAAAAAGCCTAAAACATCATAAAGATATATCGTTATGAGAAGAATCAACACTGATGTGAGTTCCATTGTTGCTGGAAATCAAAACATACTCAGCCAAAACCAAAACACGTGGCTAGCCACACAAGGAAAATGCTGGATGGTGATTCATTCTTAACAACACAGATGAATAAGGAATCTAATTGTTCAATTCTTTCACACTAAGTTGAGTTAGGCAAGCATAGTAAGAAGGTAGTAAAGCAGACCATGAATAGTAAATTTGCTGCGAAACTGTAAAAAGGACTGCATATTGACAGTTAGACGGTTATCCTTACTGTTGTCCAATGTAAAACTTTGCGCATGAATCCATATAACATGTGGAAGAAGTTATGTTCCAACTCACATTTTCAAATCTTCCTCATTCTTTCAAATTAAGAATCATGTCTAATGTGTAACAATCGTAGTGATGATCATGAAGACTTTACGCTAAAGGAGATGGACTAAAGAACCACAGTTACGTTCCTACTTCATTTCCAAATCATCCTCGTTCTTTCATATTCAGAATCATGTCTATCGTGTAACAATCGAAGTAATGATCATGAAGAATTTATGCTAAAGGAGATGGACTAAAGAACCAGTTATGTTTCTACTTCATCTTCAAATCTTCATCGTTCTTCCATACGCAGAATCATGTCTAACGGGTAACAATCGAAGTAATGATTATGAAGACTAAAGAAGATGGACCAAAGAACCATTTCAAAATGCTATAGACATGCCAATCCACGAGTGAGACTTCTAAACCAGTTAGTTTTTGTTAAATCATCATGACAGACAATGAACCTCTAGCGAAAATTTTCATGTAAATGATCAGTTACCTTCTTCCCGATCATCCTACCACCAGCAGAATGGGCAAAGTATATGTTGTAGAAGTGGCAAATAAAGGCCTGGGGATCCTTTGCGGATGAATCCGTAAGATACTGTGCATAGGTCAGACCAGGTGAAGAAGGCTCCGGAATGGTATGACCTTGATCCCTGAACCATTCCAGATCTTTTGCCAAGTTTGCAGACCTTTCCAATCCTGTATTTCTGAATTCAGCATCTACAGAAACAAACTAAGAATTTCATCATCTAGCCACAAGAACTGACAACATAAAATATCACAAGAACATTTACACATTATGAACATCAAGGAACACCAACTTACGA
>NW_021635319.1:0-61039 GCF_004799145.2 Neltuma alba | reverse complement strand
GGTGATAGCTGTTTCGACTGCAAAGAAATTTTCTTGGCAGAAAGTAGCGGTTGTTTCTTGCCAGTAGTGTGCACAACTTTTCTGTGTTTTCTGTTTTCTCCCATTTGTTCGATCTTGGATTCTGAAAACGCAATGTTCTGAAATAAGCTGCCCCAAATAGATCAAAGGGCTTCTGCTGCGCTTGACTGATCAAGATTGCATTTTCCTTCAAAATCCTACGTTTCCCGGAAAGTTTTTTCCCCACGAAGTGCTAATTTCCTTTTCCATGGCAAATGCCTGGAAAAGAGATAAACCCTCCGGACTACGCTCCCCGAGATTCCTCCTTCTACTTCTCTCTGTTCTCTTATCCTTCTCTTTATCTTCTTTCCCACTCACTACTCGCCCCTCCAATCCCAGTCCTGGCTTCCTCGCCGTAGACACTCGTCTCTCGTTCCACGCGATTTCTCCTTTCGATTGCATCAAATCTCCACAAGCACACCCGGTGATTGCTAGCACCGTCGAAGGCGTTCGATACCCGTTTCTGTACTCCCTTTCCGATTTCGGAAATTTGCCTGACAAGCCTCACAAGAACATTGTCAGAATCCTCAAAGGGAAACGTTTTAGGAAACCCGATATTTCGGCAACGATTCAGGATGTTTTGGAGAGGATGAAAAGCGAAGGACGAGATGGTTTTGTTGTCGATGTGGGCGCCAATGTGGGATGGCAAGCTTCGCTGCCTCGGCTATGGGTTTTCGGGTTCTGTCATTCGAACCTGTTTTCGAGAACTTGCAGAAGATTTGTGAAGGGATTTACTTCAATAGGGTGGCGGAATTGGTCACTCTATTTCAGGCTGCAGCATCGGATCGGCTTGGTAACATTACCTTTCACAAGGTACTGTTTCTTGACGATTGCTATTGATTGATTTCTTGCATTAAATTTGATTTTCCTTAGTTTTATGGTGAAGTACGAATTAGTGGGAGATGGCAGAAAATGGCTTAGCTTGTCGGGGATTAATTTTAAGTGAGGGGAGTAACTGGCTAAATGCTTAGCTTAGGCTTCATTTCTAAATCAATAAATTTAGATTTGGAAATTGAGTAGCATACCTCCAAGGTTTATTTCTACTCGAGTTGCTTCTAATCTTAATTTCCGAACAATTACTTATTCTTGCATTCTGAGGCACCCTAGGATCCGAATTCAGCGGAATAGATTCAATCTGTGTGTGTATGAAGATATTTAATGAAGTTGAGGCATACATGTAAGTTTGATGTGTGAAGCTGTGTCAGAAACTTAGAAAATTGTACTAACTCTCGTCTTAATTATAAGACCTCATTTAGGACCGGAGGTAGTGGTCTGTAGGTGATAGCAAGATACTGAAAGATCAGTTGGGGAACCCTGGTACAGGCTATTGATATTGACTTGTGAATAATGGTTAACTAATATGCACAGCTAAAGTTGTGGCTTACGGCTTTAATTGGATGGGCTTGGATGAATCCATCTATAAGCGTTAACAATATCTTCTAGATATACTGTTGAATCATAATTCTCTAAGGCTCCTAAAGTCTGTACCATGCGCAATTTATCACTTGTCACGGTGGAAGTTATTTTAAAATAATGCTTCTCTGCTTCGTGGTTGAAGCTGTCAATAGTTTGACAAAATTACAACACGAATTCATTCTCATTTGTAGTTTGGTTAGAACTTGAGACTACGTAGTTCCAGTATAAAGATGAGTCATTTGGATCTTAACTAAGTATTACAGGAAATGACGCAAAGAATGAGCACGCGGAACCCATTTTCTTGCTCTTTATATCCACTTTTTTTTCTCTATTTCTCTTTCACTTCAAAAACACTTTGCAAACTTATAAATATTTTGCTGATCTGCTATAGTTGGTTGGTCGGCTGGACAATAGTGCTGTTTCTGCAACTGGTGCAAAGTTGGCATTTCAATCCAATGAAGAGATAGCTCTTCAAGTAAAGTCTGTTCCTCTAGATGAATGATTCCTGAGTCGGAGACAGTGCTTCTGCTAATAGAGTTTCAGGGATGGGAACATCATGTGCTTAAAGGAGCATCGAAGCTTCTCTCAAGAAAGGAAGTGAGGCCCCATATCTCATATATGAGGAAGATGAGCGCTTGTTGCAGGCGAGTAATGCATGCAAAAGATTCGCGGACTTTCTCAAAACTGTGGTGTTATCATGATTGTACTCAGCATGGCACAGATGCTCATTGCACCAAGAAGGCTTCAACATAACTTTCCTCTTCAAATTTTCTCTCGATGGATGGTGGGGTCCGCTGGCATATTCATTTTAATCAGTTTTGATTAGCTAGCTTTTCAGCTATCTATAATACAAAAGAGCATTGGGTAGAATTTCTCTTGATTACAAATGCTAGCGAGACTGAGTTAGGGATTGAATGGTTACAGCAGGCTTCAGAATATCTTGATGAATCTCACACAGTGATATGAGTTGGAAATAGATCTGCAGCTTGAGGTGTATTCTCTAGGAGCTTTAGGTTTGATTTCCTGTTCTTTTGTTTGAAATTTGATTTATCCATTTTTTTCTTCAAATGTATGTCAGATGTAGTGAAATTACAATGCTAATGGTCAATTGGCCTCACATCACATGCCCGCTTCAAATGGTTACCATGTCGGCCGTTGGACGCTTTCTGATATAACCAAACTGCATAAACATTGAAATGAACAATGAATGGAGAAGCTATCCATTGTCCATCTTGTTACTCATGAGCTGAGGCCAGTATTTGAGAAGCAACAAATTATCGTAAACGAAGTAATTAAGCCCTCTGTGTCACTCAAAGAATTTGGCAATTCAGCTTGTAAGCGCGTGGGGTGGCGGCAAAAAGGAAGTGAGATTTGCTTGTGAGAATGCATTTTCAGTTGAGAAAAAAGCCACTTGTTAATCTCTTTTCAAAAATTGTTAAAGATGTGTTGTGATGTTATTTTTAATCAAAAGTTGTTAATCCTATTGAAATTTAATCAATACCCACACAAAATTCGTCCATAACTTGAAAAAAATGGGTTGTTATTTATTGTGATGTTGTTATTTCTTAATTAAAAGTTATTAATGCCTATTGAAATACAGTTAATACCCTTATAAAAGCTGTTGATAATCTGAAAAAGTAGGCTGTTATTTCTTAATCAAAAGTTGTTAAACTGTGGTGTGGTATTGTTTTTTTCTTAATAAAAAATTGTCAACAACCAGGTAGTTAAAATTGAGAAGATAACTTATATTATGTTTTGGATTATATTGATAGCAAGACATTGGTAACCCAATAATTATGCAATATTTTGGCCTAAACCACTAAAGGGTGGTGCCAACGATGGGCACCGCGACGGTATTCTGGTGAGGGGTTGGGTTTTTTTTTTTTTTAAAGACTTTTTTTAATAAAAGGCATTGTTGTCAATTTCCTTAATTTTAAAATGACAATTTGCGATTTCCTCCCATTTTGGTATTATGAAGTGTTAACTTCTCAAATTGGAATTGAACTTTTTTTTAGTTTAATCTGTTATAAACATTAGGAAGAATTATAATTGAGTCCCAAAAAAAAAAAATTACTAATAAGTATCAATAACAAGTAACAGTTATCATTTTGCAATTTGAAGCTTATCAATTATAGGCTGTTATGTTGTCACGAAACCTTTTAGTATTATGTTTTTATTTGAAATTTCGTAGTGATTCTCTCTAAACATTATCATTGAACGTGAAATTAGTTACTTTTAAATTTATAGAATTTCATAGATTTTATGAAATTTCTTTCAATTCATTTTACATCATTTTAACACGCGCGTTTCATAAAATTTATAAATTGAAATTATTGGATCAAATAATAAGGATTCAATTGGAACAATAAATTACAAAATCTAATACAGGATTGAGATAAAATTATAAGGACCTCTAGATCGATTTTCCCCGGCAGTAATTATAAGCCGTGAATTCTATGGACCTCGGTGATTTTTTTTTATTAATTATCACTTTTCGAATTCAGTTTAATAAGTGTGATTCCTATCTGTCTTTTTTAATTATTTATTTTATCCTTTTGTCACTAGAAAGAATCTGGGTGTTAGAATGCAAATCAAGTGTACATATATTTTTTCCTTAAGCCAAAAAAAAAAATCTACTCATTGCTAGTGGAAAAGCTTTCGCCCCAAGAAAATAAATCGTTCAAATGAAACATCTCACAAATTGACTATTGAGAATAAGTAAGACTATCATACTAGTAATCCCATTGGAGGACATGCCAAGTTATAGAAGATTAAAACAATATAATTGTGATTTCAAATGGAGCCCTCCGCATTAAATGTAAAATGAAGTTTATTTATTACACAGTATAAAGTTACTCTTACATAAGATAGACATAATACATAACTTCAACCTGTACAGGTCACAGATTTGTTGTACCCTTGGATCTATAGAATGAAAGTAACTCAGATACAAAAGCTTATTCCTTAAGATTTTTTGGTCCACTGTTTTGGGAAGAGCCAGCTCTTTCCACCATGACATCGTAAAGCTGCTTCCCGTTCTGCTTGTTTTAACAAAGCAGTGACGATCAATTAAAAACAAAAACAGAAAGGGAAACAAAATGTCAAAAGCTTGAAGTTCTAGACTGCTTACAAAGATTATAGGGAAGAAATGAATTTGTCCCTCGGGCTTTGTTTGTTTCTCCTTGAAGTACACTAAGATAGGGAAGTTAGGCCACCAAAACTCCCAATTAACAAATGTTGAATACCTGAAGCGCATCAAGCAAATTTTGTTTTGTTTCTCATGCTTTTATGAAATCCTAGTTTCATTAGATTTTCATAACTAAATTATCCACTTACTTCCAACGGTTTTTCCCACCTACAAAGACATTTTCACCTGATTCCTTGAGTTCGTCACCAACCTTTACCGCCTGAAACCATAAAGTTCGTAGACTAATGCTAATTTTATTTGTCAATAATGATAAAAACCAAAAACCCTGAAATGGTAAAACTACATTTACACGAAGAAATAACAAACAATAACCACAGTTTCGGGAAGGTGAGAAGAGAACTTACCAGAGCCTCATCATCAAAAACGAATCTAACTCTAGTGGTCTGAGGAAACGAAAGGAAACATCACAAGAGAAGCACTCAGCTAGATTCTTAGAAGTTAGAACTGGAAAAAGTAGTGCAGCTAAAACAGATCCTGTTATGCTTGCAGCCTGTAAAGCTTCTCTAACATGTAATACTAATTAAACCTCATCCACTTAATTACAAGTTCAATTATTGATAATTACCTGGACTAACAGAAGCAAACCGAGGAGACCAACAGGGATAGCAGGAACCACATTATTTGTGTAAGCCAACCCACCAGTTATACCTGATATGATACAACTTAAAGTCATCATTATCTATTTTATAATGAATAAGAATAGAGACAGGAGTATGGAACACTTCCTTTCTTTTCTTTTCTTTTCTTCTCCCCCCCCCCCCCCAAGAAAAAGGTCACAAAAGGAAATACAATCAAGTGTTATCAAAATACATCACTGGGTACACGGTAGGGGAACCACTAGATCCCAGCATCCTCAACATTTGCAAGTGCACAAAGCTGGCAATTTTCAGGAGCCATATCCTCATAAAGGAATTTTCCTTTTCTTTATAGTTGTAAACATTCACCTGATGACCAATACCCAAGAAGAAGACAGCACACTGAAGGAGATGAGTGTGTGTGTGTGTGTGAATCAAGTTCTTGCCTTCTAAGATTGTAACCTTCCATCACCACCCCAAGCAAAGAGCTATAGCAATAAAGTTCTTCGGTAAAAAGTGAAAGAATAGTTTGCTTGCCTCTATACTTGCTGCGTGGCTGCTTACGATTATGAAATTCTAGATGATATTAGTCCACAAGCATTATGAAAGTTGATTACCAAGAAAAGTTTTACAAACATTCATGGGTCACCATAGTCTAGTTGATATCTCAATTAATGTACAGGTCATCCAAGTATTATTTTGACTACCATTTTCAACATTCATCTTTCCCGGAGAACAATATGCATTCGTGTTTAACTTCAAACACATTAAGTTATGGACCTATTTCTAGTCAATTAGAACTCTTCATTGTTATAAGGGCTATTGCTCCCTCGCAAAGCTTAATGTGTGCTAAGGCACATATAAGACAAGGAAGAACCAGTTTTTACCGAGCAAAACAATTGGAATTCGGTAATCTGGGTCGGGAATCACAGTCTCTCTGGTCTTGACTCTCCTTCCAAGCTGTCGACAAAGAAAATCAACAGCGAGAATTACACAACTAAAACCAAAACTACGATTTAAAACCATGTAAGCATTGCTGCTCTGAGCATCCTTATATCGGCATGTTTACATCTAGAAAATTAAAATTATGGAATTTTTATTTTAATCATAATAATGATTTCTTGTAAATCACTAAACTATGTATAACTATATATGTGCATATATTGGTGGAAGAGTTCGGTAGTAACCAGTGAGGAAACCACAAGACGGCTTCCATGGCGAGTAGCTATCTCTCTTCTCAAAGAATTGGGATCACACAGTACTTGTCCGCACAACGATGTCTTGATGTCAGTAACGTATCCTACATTTTCCTTTTCTAGAACAAACAAATAAAGTATACGCAATTAGCTCCAAATCAAATGTTTCCCCATGAAAATGGAAGAACAGCCCAAATTTCATCTTGTATATCCTATGGAAGAATTATCACAATTCCTAATTAATTGTAAGATTCAAAGAAAACCCTATAAAAGTTATACAAAATTAATCAACAAAAGAGATTAAAATAATGCATAAATGTCACTAAGCTTACTTCGCGAGGGAAGAAAGCGATAAACCGACAACAGAGAGCTCGCCATTTCTTTTAGTCTCCAATTTTGCTTACGTCCTTGTTTTTTTGGTTTCTGTGGGGGATGCAATTTGGGGTGAATAGTATTACGTTAATACCCACCTTTTTTAGCCGTAAGAAATGGAATACACGGGGGAATTCGGGATTTGTTCAAGGGCATTTGCGGAATACGAACCTAAACTTGACTCGCGGAGAAGAGGGCCTTATCTGTTTCAACTTTCAAGTTGGGTTCGGTGCCACTAGACGGCTAAAAGCACACACTTCAGCCTCAGGCTTTGGTTGGCTAATCCGTTCGATATTTTTCTTCTGAGAAAGCAAAGGCTTTGCAAAGGCATTTGAACTCCAGTACATGGCGCATCCTCTATTCTCCACTCCAATTTGTTCCTTGAAATCCTCAAACAGACCAGGTATTCTTGACTTTCTGAACCTTCTCGAACTTCCGAGGTTGCGAATGTTGTGTTATTGAATGCTTTTTAATTAATTTGAATAGGGATAGTGACCCGCAATTCGGTCGACCGAAAGGCTTTCCAGATAATCGAAGCATGTCAGAATTCTAAAGCTCGCAACTTACAGTCTTTCGAAATCAAGGTGAGAGTTTGTTTTCAGCTTCCCATTTAGAAAGGATACGCTTATTGATTATTGCTGATACAAGTTAATAAAGGGATTCTTTTGCTCGAACGTGTCATGTGGGATCAGTTTCTGTGTAGTTTTTGTGATACATAGTGTGATGAAGACCGCACAGTTAATAAACCGTTGCCTTACTGTTGCTGTAAAGCAAGGAGCAATGCTGGGTTAGCTGAATTTATGTTGATCATGGGGTAATTAGCTGGCGGTCAGTGAATTTTATGGCTGTTATGGTTCATGATGCCTGGGTTATTGACTGCAAACTCGACATATTTGATGACGTTGATTCATGGTTTCTTTGGGATTTGTTCGGAAGAAGTAGGTAGGCAATAAGCAAGCTGAGGTTCTATGAGAGGATTTGGTGGCTAGTGTCATATGCTATGACATTGATTAAGGACTTGAAATTATTGGCCAATGTATATGAAGATGTATTACTTGACAAAGTTTTTGTTATCATGCTAACAAATTGTTTTAAAGCACACTCTAATCTTGCTCGAATACAGGCTACTAATGATAATAATCAAAGCACCACCAAAGCAAAGAGCATCGTTTGTTCTAACTGTGAAGGAAATGGTAAGTAAAATGTATCGTATCAATTACTTTGGGATTATTGTCGTTTTAATTGTTTTCTATTGATTGGAACATGTCCAACTATTGCAGTTATATCTCCATGTGATTAAATGCATCGCAGCTAGTTTAGTACCAACACTAGATGGTAAAACATAGACTCAAGGAAAAAGTTGATTATCGAGTGGTTTCTTTCTTGTTGAGCGATTCCTTAGCTTTTCCTATGAATACTGATATATGCTCAGTGATATCCTCACATTGCTTTTACTGTGATGTTTGGACATAGTAGATTGGTCATGACTTATCTTTTGTATTGGGTAATCTGAAAATTAGCATTTACTTTCATGTACTCCCATATGTAGATCTTTACATTGGTGGTGGAGCATTTGAAATAATTACGTCACTTCTAGAATCTGATTGTTCATTGTTTAGTCAGTTTGATTAAACTAGAGACACATTGATGCATTATCATCTAGTTACTACTGATAATGTTGTGCCTACTACGCATTTAATTAGGGAAATTTCTTGTTCTTTTTGTTAGCATTGCCCTTTAATGCATATTTAGGATTTATATTTTGCATCTTCAGCCTTAAACGCCATCGGTGCTTCCAAATTTCTTAGTGAACTGGTGGACTTGCAGAGATTTTTCCCTTGAAGTACAAACGTCAGCATTAGACTCCCCATGATTTATTCTTTTGGTTCAATTTCTAGGTGCCATATCATGTTCTCAGTGCAAAGGAAGTGGAGTTAATTCTGTAGATCACTTCAATGGGCAGTTTAAAGCTGGTGGACTATGTTGGCTTTGCAGGTAGCTGCATCAAATGCTCATCTTGTCCTTCCCTTAATATTGTCCTGTGCGAACGTGTCTATCTTATGCTGTGTTTCAGTGAATAATTAAGTCCATATATGCATATGTTCCGCCTCCAGCACCTTGCATCAGCATGTTACAATGCATATGGATATCCACTCATTCTGCGCCTTTGTTTTTATACATGATGCATGTGTAGCTACGCTTCAATATATTACGCATAGCTCTGTCTAAACTGGGTTCATTTTCTTCTGTTAACCAAATCA
Organism: Neltuma alba; assembly: GCF_004799145.2. NCBI lineage: Eukaryota > Viridiplantae > Streptophyta > Magnoliopsida > Fabales > Fabaceae > Neltuma > Neltuma alba. The sequence goes on along the minus strand of NW_021635319.1, from coordinate 51,954 downwards.
ATTAGTGAAGCAGAGAAGTTGGTGATAAGAATAGTTGCATCATCTTATGCTTCTCCTTAGTTATATGCTTCAGTTGCAACTGCTGTATAATGTCCCACTACTCTTAGGCAAAGTTTAGGCGACTTTGCTAAATTACAAAATTGAATTTGAACAAGTGCAAATCTCAGAATTTGAAAATATATTAGTAGGTGTTAGTTTCTTTTATCTAAAGCTCTCCAATATGCATGTCTTGCAGGGGTAAGAAACAGGTTTTGTGTGGAGAGTGTAATGGAGCTGGTTTTCTGGGAGGATTCTTGAGCTCATTTGATGATTAGAGTCGCAAGATTGCCTATAGAGAGAAAAGGTGGATCAAATGTTCCTCTGTTGATTTTTGTTTGTTTTGTTTCTAAATATTGCCATATGTAATTGTGTCTGTAAGAAACAGCATCTGTTTCACGGTTTTCACAATATTACCTTGAAGCAAGGGAAGTGTAGAATCGTTTTGTATTGATTGATGTTTATGACTTCATTCAGTGCATACCTGCTAGATTTTTCCAATATTTCCTGCTCGTTTGGTTGCGAGAATCTTGGCCCTAGAAACGGAAATTTTCTTTCCATTCCTTGCTTAAGCGTGATTGGTTCGCCATAAGGGCCCATAAACATCATTCCCATGGATAGAGGATGGTGTCATTTGTATGAGAAAGAAGACGTCTTCCTTAATTTGATGGAATGAAGATTCTGGGACAGCAAAAATGTAGTTGTGGCTGAAAATCCTTCACGCCGGTCCATCGCATGGAAGAATTGTTCCTCGCTTTGGCATCTCTTCTGTGCTTGTCCTTCCAAAAGCTCCGATGAACCATGGCATAGCCTGCTCTGTTTTTTTCCTTTTTTTTGGTGCCGAGTATAATCATCCTCCTATTAGAGGTAATTATGTCCGAGGTACTTGAACACTAAATGTGGGATTCTTTTAGTAGGCATTCAAACTTTAGTTCATTATCTTGTGAAGAACTAATTGTAAACCTGCATTATTGAATGAGTTCGCAAAGTTTTATTGGTGAATGTTTAAAAGATCAGGTTGATGATGGTCTAATTGAGGTTTGACAAGTTTGAAAAATGTCGTTAGCTCTTATGGGGCTTTATGGCCTAGGGCCCAGAGCCTGTCCATGATAGTGAAAGGTTGTGAGTTTGATTTTATTGTGACCTCAAATATTTTTGCCTTATATAATTTAAAAAAAAAAAAAGGGGTCTTTAGCAACATGCCCGTTTTTGTAATTCAACCACCACCTTTGCTGCAGAGTTATGTATTTCCTCAACCACTTGAAAGTCCTTTTTCTGCAGTGAAAAACTGAGAATTGATTGTTGAAGATTCGCGGGTAGCATGGAAGGGGAATTCTGCCCTTGTTAAGTACAATGATTGAAAATGGAAGGCAAGACCGAGTATTTTGATTTAATTTTGGTTTTGATAATGAAGACTGGACAGTGAAGGAGAGCTGGAAAAGGTAGAAGGCATTTGATATATTTAATTATATATATAATAGAATCTAAAGGAATAAATATAAAATATAAACAACTCTGTTCTCATCCCCTTTTTTTTTTTTGTTCTGTTGTTTAGAAAATCAAACTAGGTTAGCCGGTTGGATGGAAATATTGGGTGAGCCTGGCTTGATCGGAAATGCAAAGAGGCTAAGTTATCAAAGGCCTCGGGGGTAATTTGAAAGAATAGGACTAGCTAGTCGCACTTGTTGGGTTTTTTTTTTTTTTTTGTGTGGTAAGCACAGGTATTATCTGATTAAAGATAATCATGTATGAAATATTGTTGAACACTAAACGTGGATATTTTTTCTAATAGAGATTCAAATCTTAGTTTACCAAATGAGAAATTAGCCAATTCCGTTAAATCTAATCCTGTTAGTAGTGTCGGGACTTGTTGAATCTTTTTATCCATCTTTCACTCTGAGTTGCGTGCTAGGCCCATAGACCACTTTTATTTATGCTCTATACTGTTTGTTTTGCTCCCGCATGTAAGAACCAATAGAAAGGCCCGTTTCGATTTTAAATATAATTTGTAATTTGGTTAATTTAGATTTATATAGCAAAATTAATTCAGGTGCATGCTGATATTGATGGACAAAACAGATTTGCCGCTCCATGAAATCTCTCTTCTGACTTAAAATCATGATGTAACGTGTATTTCCTGCTCCAATCATGGAATAGATGAAATAAATAAAAAATAAATAAATTTTTATTCAAAAATAAAAGAAAAAATAGCACAAAAATAACACTTAAACCTGAAATTCCCAATTATGGTTACTTGAATAAGCAAAATCCCAATTTAGGTGTAAATGACTAATTTGGGATTTGTAAATTTGCTGAAATGATCATATTGTCTTTTTTTTAATTGTTTTTTAAAAACCAAATCCTCTTACTGGTTGGCTGGTCACCAGAGCTCTAGTGTCGACGACAATCACCATCACCAATGATTGGTCGTTGGAGCTCTAGTGACCGGCAACTTTTTTTTTTTTTTGAAAATTTGTACAATTTCAATAACATGTTTAATAAGTTTTGTAATGCTATTAACAATTTCGGTATAGCAGTTAGCAACAGGTTTTTTAAAAAAATTCAAAAAGTAGCATTTTTACAACTTTAGTAATACCATTGACAAGTTCGCTATGGTATTTAATAATAGATTTTTTAAGAAATTCAAATTCAAAAAGTAGCATTTTTAACAAGTTCAACATAGTAGTTAACAACAAGTTTTTCAAGAAATTCAAAAAGTAACATTTTTACACCTTTAGTAACACCATTAACTAGTTTCATAGCTCTATTAACAAGTTCGGTATAGCATTTAATAATAGATTTTCTGAGAAATTCAAATTTAAAAAGTAGCATTTTTAACAAGTTCAATATAACAGTTAACAAGTTTTTCAGGAAATTTAAAAATTAGTATTTTTGCAACTTTAGTAATATCGCTAACAAGTTCCGTAACTCTATTAACAAGTTCAGTATAGTATTTAAAAACATATTTTTTGAGAAATTCAAATTTAAAAAGTAGCATTTTTAACAAGTTCAATATAGCAGTTAATAATATATTTTCTACGAAATTTATAAAATAGCATTTTTACAATTTCAGTAATGTCGTTAACAAATTCCGTAACTCTATTAACAAGTTTGGTATAGCATTTAACAACAGATTTTCTGAGAAATTCAACAAGTAGCATTTTTGTAACTTCAATAACATGGTTAATGTTTTTAATATTAGCTCTCTATAAATGTTGTACAACAAAATTTTTTCACTTGTTAGGCAACCATTATGGTTATAAGAGTTATTAATATCACTAATGACTTATTAACCACTTTACTAAAGTTATAAAAAAAAAAACCACTTTTTGAATTTTTAGAAAACCTCCTGTTAAATGTTATACCAAACTTGTTAATAGAGTTATGAAACTTGTTAACAGCATTACTAAAGTTATAAAAATATTACATTTTGAATTTCCTAAAAAACCTATTGTTAACTACTATACTGAACTTGTTAATAATGTTATAGAATTTGTTAACTATATTACTTAAGTTGTAAAAATTTTCAAAAAAAAAAAAAGTTGCCGACCACTGAAATTCTGACAACTAGTTGTCAGCCGGCACTAGAGCTCTGGTGATTGCGGCCACTTGAGCTCTAGCAGCCGCTGCCAACACCGAAGCTCCAATGACTTGCCAATTAGTCAGGGTATTTGGTTTTTTAAAAACAATAAAAAAAAAAGATAATATGTTCATTTCAACAAATTTACAAATTCCATATTGGTTACTTGTACCTAAATTGAGATTTTACTTGTTCAAGTGACCATTTTAGGATTTTGAAGTTTAAATGTTATTTTTGTGTCATTTTCCCAAAATAAAATCCTACTAGAAGTGTCCAGTTCATCCTTCTCATAAGCCATCATCAACTATTAATTTGGTTTCTCTTACAAATTTACAAATTATAAGTATAGAAATTAATACCTATATTTGAATAAATTATAAGAACCCAACAGAAATTTTAAAAACACTACAAGAACTAAATTAAAAATAAAGTGAAAATCATGAGGACATGCATATTAATTTTACTAGTTGAAAATAAAATTTACATATTCAAGAAAGAGCTAACAACGTGCATGATTACAAATATATAGCAACTTCATGAATTGGACCGGGGATAAAAACACAACTTTATGAATTGATAATAATATACTACATCTGGTCTTTAATATAAGACCTTGTTTAACTTTTATTTTGGTTCTAAATATAAAACCCTAATCCATTTTGTCTCTTATATTTATATATATTTTTCTAATATAGTCTTATTAACAATAATAGTTCTAGTTAATACACTTGATTAGTAAAGACATTTAAAGAAATACAACACATATTTATTACAAATAACTAATTTAACTTTTTTTTCTTAATCTTTTCAAATTAGTCAACTAATTCTTATAATTAGGACCGGAGGTAGTACTACTTTCAATGCCTAATATAAAATTTAATTTGTGGTTTAAACTGAACTACAAATTTGCTTGTCCCACAATGTTCCAAGGTTTTGCCATTATTTACACAATAATTACACAAATAGCAAATAGAGAAATATCATCATGATACTAATATCAGACGCAGAACTTCGCCTGAAAGCTTGAATGATTTCTCAGTTTCTTCCAAACAATGATTCTTTTCTTCTCGGGTCCATCCCTGACGAAAACCATTGAGCAAACTATTTACAATGTCGACTTGAATTAATACCCCGTAAGCAGATTTAAATAAAGAAGAAAATAAGCTTTTGTACTAAAATACTCCATTTTATGTCATATTTTATTATTGTTGACACCCAGTGAACTTATAGAACAACAACCTATGGGTAAGCAGGTAAAGATTCATGATACAAGAAACTCACTTCTGTAACTTTATTCAACTTCTCCCTCACATTTCGTAACAGTTGGGAAAGTTGGCCCTCCCATTTATAGAACTCCAACACTTTGTTGTTTAGTATCTTCTCAGCTACCTGCAGGTTACTAAAAACTAAGAAATGGGAATAATGCCCTGACTATAGCAGGATAACACCAAAGCATTGACTATAAAATCGTGGAAATAAAAAGCCTAAAACATCATAAAGATATATCGTTATGAGAAGAATCAACACTGATGTGAGTTCCATTGTTGCTGGAAATCAAAACATACTCAGCCAAAACCAAAACACGTGGCTAGCCACACAAGGAAAATGCTGGATGGTGATTCATTCTTAACAACACAGATGAATAAGGAATCTAATTGTTCAATTCTTTCACACTAAGTTGAGTTAGGCAAGCATAGTAAGAAGGTAGTAAAGCAGACCATGAATAGTAAATTTGCTGCGAAACTGTAAAAAGGACTGCATATTGACAGTTAGACGGTTATCCTTACTGTTGTCCAATGTAAAACTTTGCGCATGAATCCATATAACATGTGGAAGAAGTTATGTTCCAACTCACATTTTCAAATCTTCCTCATTCTTTCAAATTAAGAATCATGTCTAATGTGTAACAATCGTAGTGATGATCATGAAGACTTTACGCTAAAGGAGATGGACTAAAGAACCACAGTTACGTTCCTACTTCATTTCCAAATCATCCTCGTTCTTTCATATTCAGAATCATGTCTATCGTGTAACAATCGAAGTAATGATCATGAAGAATTTATGCTAAAGGAGATGGACTAAAGAACCAGTTATGTTTCTACTTCATCTTCAAATCTTCATCGTTCTTCCATACGCAGAATCATGTCTAACGGGTAACAATCGAAGTAATGATTATGAAGACTAAAGAAGATGGACCAAAGAACCATTTCAAAATGCTATAGACATGCCAATCCACGAGTGAGACTTCTAAACCAGTTAGTTTTTGTTAAATCATCATGACAGACAATGAACCTCTAGCGAAAATTTTCATGTAAATGATCAGTTACCTTCTTCCCGATCATCCTACCACCAGCAGAATGGGCAAAGTATATGTTGTAGAAGTGGCAAATAAAGGCCTGGGGATCCTTTGCGGATGAATCCGTAAGATACTGTGCATAGGTCAGACCAGGTGAAGAAGGCTCCGGAATGGTATGACCTTGATCCCTGAACCATTCCAGATCTTTTGCCAAGTTTGCAGACCTTTCCAATCCTGTATTTCTGAATTCAGCATCTACAGAAACAAACTAAGAATTTCATCATCTAGCCACAAGAACTGACAACATAAATATACAAGAAATTTCACATTTATGAACATCAAGGAACACCAACTTACGAGTCAAGAAAGTCTAAAAGCCAGAAATGAATATATATATATATATATATTGTCAGCCAGAAATGACAAATATAAATGGCAGCAATAATTCCCCAAAAGAGGAAACTATGAGGATGAAACAGAAAAGAAGTCTCAAATATACGGGTCTGTTACTCTGAGTTGTTTCGATAGAGAAAGGTCAGGCGTTTGCATGGTTCACATTGTTCTTTAGCTCTTTAAACACTCATTTTCTAAACAGCAAACCTTGAAGTGTGTATGGACTAAGCCTGATAAGTTATAACATGAATTGTAGATTACTTATAAAACAGGGTGGAAGTGTTAAAATTTAAAATGATAGAACGTGTGTATTCAGCGACACCCTTTAACCCAGGTACACCATCAGTTCCAATCATGGCTTAGCCAGGATTATGACAATAAAAAATTTATGTGATTCAAATTTTAAATAAAGCACCAAATAAAATTTCGAAAACCATAATATCATCCACCAATTCCGCTGCTCCATTGAAATCCTAAAGTTACAATAGAAGAAAGCTTAAAAAGGTGAAAATATTTGGCAGTGGATTTATTGCATAACCTTATTTATCTGTCACGATGCAAGAGAGAACAAAGGGATAATCGGGATTTAAAAAAACACTTAGCCAACGTACCGTAGAGTTGGACCGTAACAACAAGATCAGCAACCATTCAAAATTAACTCAGATGCAAATCACAAATCAGCGACAAAAACTTTAAGCCAACATTAAGTAGAATTAGAACCCCAAGGGGAAAAAAATCAACAATATATAACAACAAATATCAGGAAAAATTCAAAACTGACTCATGGATGCAACTCACAAGCAGGAAAAGCAGCATTAGCGACGATCTTCTCCAGTGTATCATAAACCACTTTGCTATCCACAAGAAACCTCAAGTACCCCTCAATTGTGGGTTCCCACTTGACCACTGATCCCTCCTCAGGCTGACTGGCACGCTTCTCTCCCTCCTTAGACTGCTCCTTCGTATGCAATTTCATTGACGCAAACCTCATCTCCTCCACAAACCCCTTCGATTCACCAGAGTGACGAGTCTTGGCACTCTCGGCCGTCGTTGCAGACCCAGCAACGGCCTTCAATGGCATCTTTTAATCCCACAAGAGGAGCCCGAGATTTCACAGTCAACCTTCTCGGCGAAGATTGAACTATATTTTGCGTCGGCAATGGAAAGATTTTGAAGAGGTATGCTGATAAAGAGCTCAATAAAAAGGAGTTTGAATTGAGAAGATGGGTTAGGAGAAACCATGGCAGTGACGTAGCAAACAGCCCACAGAATCAATGAGACGTTCACGATTCACCAAACCTTCCAAATAAAATGATCGACCAGTCTCACTCGAAAGCGAAAGAAACAGGGACACAACTGAAACGTGACGAAGTATCCCTTTTTTTTTTTTAAAAAAAAAAAAGGTAAAACACACTGACTTCCTTACATTTTGGTTTAATTACTCGAGCATTTGATGTATTTTGAAAACATATAGTTGAATCCAAACCATTAATTCACCTAAAAATATTTCCAAAAAATGCTTTTTTTAAATTAAAAATTATATTAAATTTTTTTATTTACTAATTCACCCTTCATCATACTAAATTCCTAATTTTGATCACAATTTTTCGGAAGAATATTTCAAAGTTTTTTCTTTTCCTCAATTTTTTTGCAAATATTTATTTTTTTAATGTTTTTAGGACAAAAATTTAAATAACTTAATTAATGTGGAACTTATAAATTTGATTAATTCTTCAAATAAATTTATAATTAAGTAAATACGTTTATAAACGTTTGCAACAAAATCTTTTGTTTGAAATTTTAGATATTAAATTTAAATTATTTATATAATCTCTCCAACTTTCATCATTTATATTATATGATGAAAAAATGGATTTAAAATATTTTTTAGTCATCTAAAAAAACCCTAAATAAATATATTTGAATTGATGTGATGAAATATTGAAATTATAAAATTTTATAATATGACCAGAATTAATAAATCTTATAACATATTAGAAGGTTTGAAAATAGATGTATTAAATGAATTTTCGGTCGTACAAAAAAAGTAGTTTTTTTTTAACAAATATAAATGTTTCGCATAAAAACAAATATAAGTGTTTAAATAATTCTTGTGTGAAGGAGGAGTATTTTGGTCAAAATAAAAGTTTAAAAGTCAAATTTAACGATTATCTAATAAGTAGGTGGATGGAAATGAAATCTTAAATGTATAAGGGAGGTTTATATAACATATATTTTTAATTTTATAGGACGTCCATATATGTTTTCAAAACAGAGAGAAACCTTTTGTGATTTAGGTAAAACAGAGAGTGAGTGGTTTGTTTTACTCGTAGTTTTTCTTTTGGATCCTAGAAATTTTGGATGGGTAGGAAGATAAGGTTGCATTAAATATAGGAAAGAATGTTAGCCCAAGTAAAATGGGAAATGAACTTTTTTTTTTGGTTGAGTCAAAGTACTATTGGTGATGGCGGTGACTATTTTTCTTCTATTGTAGACTTTTTAATGAGGTTTTAGTGTTGGTCACAAGACCCTTTTTATACATATCTGATTTAGTGCCTGTAATATGTAAATTGTCAACTAATAGAGCAGGTCCAGTTAAAAAAACTAGTTCTTTATATTTGACAGTGTCTCAAATAGAATTATCTTTAATAGAATGACACGTGGGCTTAGAAAGAAAAAAGGTGGATTGTAGACATAATTTAGGGCCTGTTTCGCAAGCAGTTTACTGTAAAAGCTCGTGTTGGCAAAAACAAAATGTTGTACATGTAAAAGCTTGATAGGATAATAGTTGGGAAAATTTTAACACTATATATTATGTTTTTGGCATCGCATTGTATAAAATGTATTATATAAATTAATAATCTCATATACTTGGTTATATAATATATGATCCTGTATAGAATAAAAGTAAACTTTTTTTAATGAATATACCCTTTATCTAAATTTTAAATGTATATATTTAAAAATATCATACTATATTTATTTTTAGAGAGAAAAATTGTTATGTTACAAGAAACGATGGCAGCTGGCAGTGAAAGTTATTGTGAGCGCTAGTAATGGTGGCAGAGGCAGTGAAAGTTGACGCCAGTTGTGGCCTGTGATCGTGGCGGTAGCAACAATAGTTAATGAAATTTCTTTTTAAAAAAATCACTTTATAAGAATATCCTTTATTCAAAATTTAAATATATTCATCTAAAACTTTTATGATATATACATACACAAAAGAAGAGATTTCCTTTTATGTTATTATAATGGCGGTGGCAAGTGGCCATTGATAATGGTAAGTGATACTACTTCTGGTTCTAATTATAACACCTTAATATTACTTTCGGTTCTAATTATGACTCTTCATTTATAGTCTACAAATAAGATTTTATAATTAGAATCAGAGGTAGCATAATGGTGACTAGTGATAATTGTCATCGATGATGGTGGTAGCTAATGATAAAAGCAAAAATGACGGTAATAATGATTAGTAATAGTGATGACTGCTAAAATTGCCATGGTCGGTGATGATATTTGACTAATGCAATTTGTATCCCAGAAAATAGTGTGCAAGAGGAAATAGGTGCGCAGAGGGATAGGAAATTATTTACTTTGATAATAGAATAACAATAGTATACCTCTAGTAAATCTTATGTTCTCACAAAAAAAAAATCTTATAGTATTAAAGATTGGAAATAATATTATGTAACAAAATTTTAGGTCTTGGACAATCCCATCATAAGCCAAATTATACTTATCATTTTATTGTATAATGGATATCATGATTCATGGGATTGTAACCTTGTAATGAACAAAATCATAATTAAAGATTGTCTTCAACTAAGCTCATTTTATTTTTAAATATTAAAATTTCGATATGTTCAGTTGAAATGCGGTAATTACTCATTTCCATATAGAAGCGGAACAAAAGAATGACAAGGGTAACAAGTGACAGAATTATAAATATTAACTATTCATTTAAAATGTTATTTTAAATATTTATGAAATCAATATACTAATAAAATTTTGGTTAGACTATGCATTTAGCCTTTTAACTTTACACAAGATTTAAATTTGGTCTCTTAACTTTAGAAAGCATATATTTGGTTCTTTAACTATAAAATTATTAAGCATAAATGATTTTTTTTTGTAATAATCATAATTATTTTGAAAATTAAATTTAATATGTTAACATTTGAAGATTTTTTATTAATATTTAACATCTCTATGTCATCATTTTTTGTCAACAATTTTAGAATTAAAAAATTAAAAATATATTTTTTAAAGTTAAAGGACCAAATTAAAACTCTTTATAAAATCAACAAACTAAATATATTCTTTAGCTTAAAATTTAGACTACGTAACATTATCAATTGACAAATATAGGCAAGCATAAAAAGAATTTTATCTTAATAATTTGTCAGGATATTTCATAAATAAGATTTATATCTAGAATGCTGCATTATCCAAATTAAAGTGTAAGCGTATACTCAAGCTATCATATTATCTCATACTTCTCAGGACTCTAAAAAAATAAAAAAACTAATTAAAGTTGAAAGTTTTATTTTTTTACTGGATACCACCCTCTTAACCGCCATTAGCGAATGCAAAAAATTCTTGCCATACCGCTTCAAAAATTTGAGGGCATATTATGATAAATGAAATTAGAAGTGATGAAAAATATTATTAGGCATCACAATCATATATCTATTACTATTCTAGTCCTAAATATAAGACCCTTATACTATTGTGTATCAGGGTTTTATATTTAGGACCGGAGGAGTAGTTCTTAATTGAATATAATTCATTTATTTTTTTAATAGTAAATATTTTTCTTGCATTCCTCTCTAATTTATGCAACATTTGCCGCAACAGAGTTCTTATATCTATTATAAACTCCTAAGATGAGAATAAGAGTAGATGTTATCAAAAAAAAAAAAAAGAGTACAAAACACACCATTAATGATTCGCAGAAAATAAAAATAAACATTTCGTTGAGAATTTATTATAATTCATCCACTTGAGGAGTAAATTTGCACAGGGCTTTCAGAATGGTAAATGGCTTTTTCATCCGGGCTCTCCTTTTGTGAGGGAAATATAATTTACCTAAACATTCTTTCATTATGTGGCTTCATTACAAGGAAGAGATTACCCACCAGGGACATGTTACTTGCTTTGATTGTGAGGATATCATAAGTTATTTTGAATTTGAAACTAATTTATATTAAGGGGATATTTAGATAGAAACCAAACTATGGTTTCAGAAGTACTTTTACGGTTTACGAAGTAAATATGTGGAGGAGTTTGTCTTATTTTACAGAAAAGTACTTCTGAAACTATGGTTTAGAGGTTGCCAAACACCCCTTAAGACTTAGATCCTGTTTGGTACAGGACACTGGCTGGTGGAGTTGGCACTGGCATCGGCATTGGCATCGGGATTGCTTATTTCCTCATGTTTTGGTATAAAAACTTCAACAATCCCCGGACTGCCCAATGAAGAGGAAGGAAAACGACTATAGAAGTTGGCAGATAATTTGGGCCACAATAGAGGAAGAAGGAGATCGGTGATGGACTTTAGGCTCCGTTAGCATCCGACAGCAAAGAAAAGCCAGCATTTTGGGATTAGGGCTTGAGGTATTATTAGTCTCTTCATAATTTGTAGCTGATTATAAAATAAAACTAATGAAAACATTCCTCCAAATATTACCCCATACCAAATATAATTCTATAAAGTGAATAAAAGGGAGCATGAACAGGGAAAAAAGAGTGTCAAAGATAATTAAAAAAGTGCTATAGAATATAATTAATGGGAAAAATAAAAAATTTGATTAAAATTTCAGACATTATTTGACATTAAAAAACGATATTTTATACGTTCTAGTATATATTTGGCTATTTAATTTACATCAATTTCCAGTTTAGTTCATTAAATTTAAAAAGTATATTTTTAGTCCCTTAAAACTCTTAATATTTAAATGCTAACATATTAATTTTTTAATTTAATTATAAAATATAATTTTTTTGTCATTGAAAAAATTATCTCATTTATTTTAAAAATTTATTTTAAAATATTTTAAAAATCAGAGTTATTTTAAGGATTATTGTTATTATTAACTTTTATAGTCGATCCAATATCATAATTTCAAAAGTTGATCATAAAAAATTAAAAATTTACAACTTAAAAATTCATAATACTTTTAAATCATTGTTTTTATGAAAATTTAAGAGTAAATCATATAGAACCATGTTAGAATATTCGGCCATAGGAAATTATTATGTTTGATGACATCCTTAATTAAGTTTTATTTTAATTTTTTTAGTTTACATATTTTTTAATTAAAAATTAATATGTCAGCATTTAAATAGTGAGTTGTCCTAGTATTTTTTTGTTAATGAGATTAACAGCGTTAAGTTAAATGGACTAACAAAATAGTTTTTAATTATATTATATTTTTTAATGATCTTGCCTTCCCTTCAGAAAGCAGATTCCAATTTTATGTCTCTAATCTTTAACACACGTTTTATCCATTTAAAAAACATAGCTATAGCAGATTCTTAAATTGTGCATGAAGCTTTTCTTAGATTCTACATCCTAAGCTTCATAGCAATTTTAGTTTACTCTCTAATATTTTGTCATGGCAATCCATCCGGAATTGTAATTCAAAGGCATCAGTCATAATCAGATTTGCAATATAAAACAGACCAGCATATAAAACTAGGACATTAATCCAAATAGATGTTACTTGAAGTAATTGGTTGGATTTATTCCAATAAGATGCTATCTCTGGTCCTTGTGTACCAGAAGATACACTAATCCTCTGGTATCTCAGCCAGCTGGTACATATATGCCTCCTTTGTGTGAGTGAAGATGACTATATCTACCAATTTTTGTGTGATTGGACAATTTTGCTTATGAACAAAGGTCGTTTTGCTGAACTAGGTGTGTTATGCATCTAAGTGAACTTATATTGTCTAATCTGTTGCCAAGTTTTAAATCATTTGGTCACTGGTTGTGTTATGACTATCTACTTTGCAATTCAAGCTGTGTTGTCAAACTTGGTTTTGGTCTCATAGATTCCAAATTAGTATTCCTAGCCTAACAAATTTGTGTTGGGCATTGTCTGGTTCTTTGACAGAGAAGACAAAGATGCTCTGCTCATCGCCAGTGGCCAATGCTCTGCTAAAGTAATCACTTTTTTTTTTTTTTCCAATTGGAAAAAGTTGAATTATTATGAATTATAATCTACTGATGTCTCTCTTACTACCCTTACAAGAAGTTTTTAGCCATTGTGTTTGATCTTATTCTATTTAGAGTGTTCTATTTTAAACAGAGTTTTTGTGGAAGCTTCATTCCTTTTATGTTGACAGCTATATTGATTAATTGGGTTATCAGTGATGGACACCGGAGAATAGCAAGCTCCATTGATGTCACTCTCTTCAGTCCTCACTGATACAGAGGATTCAGTGGAAGTTCCAAGCAATTCTCATAGAAAAGTGTCAAGTCCCATAGCAGAAATTAAGTGCACATTCAGGAATTACATAAGCCACATTCCAAGGCCCCTATATACAGACATTTAGGGCCACCAACTAATTAGGTGATTTAACACTCGCAACTGATTAATCACCTTACTAATTCAACTTTCCAACTGTCATTACTACTAATATTCTGGCATAGAAATTCAAAAGCATTAGTCACAATCAGAATTACAACACAAAAGAGATTAATTAGCATATAAAACTAGGAAGTACCTTTTATACGAATATTTGATTTGCTCCTTCAACGGAAGTACCTTTTGATTTTTTAAAATTATGTCCAGTGTCATTATAAGTTCTATGAAAAACTAGTTCTAATACACATAAAATAATAATTTATAGTTTTTATATTGTTAATACGTGCTTTCCAATACTATATTTATTTTAATTGATTGATGCTACTCTGTGAATAATTGTTAGAAATGTAAAGCGCCACATTCCTATGTTATAATTGACACACACCATTAATTATTTGCAATGCAGATTTTTTTGCAGCAAAATTATCTTTTCCCCTCATGGTTTTCCTGGTAAAAATGAATATGGAACCGTGATTGCATTTGTTTTTAAATAGTTAAAAACTATATTGAGCATTGAAATATAATATAAGAAAGCATTAATCAATGCAATATGTGAAAAATTAAAACTCTAAATAATTGTTGCGAATAAAATAAGAATTCCATCAGAAGATCCAACACATAGCCCCAACAAATCTCAAGTAAAACACAACTTCAAAGTAAATGTACCTAATTTTTAATGCATCTTTTTCAGTTTTTGTATAATCTTCAACACAACGACACACATCCAGCATTTTCACACACAACTTAGTAGAACACAAATGCAGATAAAGAAACCATTACAAGATCCAAGGTTCATCACCACCCCATTATTTTCTAACTTTGTGAGTTGATATCCAAGGCTGAAAAAACAAACAATTAATTATTAGCAGCTTAATTATTACATCAAAATGGTACATGGACAAAATAAAAACTAATAACCTTATTTATTCTACACAATTTTCGAAATTGTCCTTAGATAATGTGTATTAAACTATAGCTAGCTAACTGTATTGATAATGATGAGAAATCGGGTGTTAAAGATGTGTAAATAGTGAAAATTAGTTACTTTGGGGTTTTATATAATTATTCAATTTCTTATATTGCGGTAACAAGTCACTTATTTAATATATCATTTTGATTTTGATATATTGACAATTATATAGACACCAAAATCTTGGAGCGGTTATTGCAGTTTCTCATAAAAATAGAGGGAGATGTGTGTGTCAAAATAGAAAAGACCTTTTTTAATCGGTTGTTATTGGGTGGGGAGGTTGGGACAATTCTTTTAAGCAAGTTTCAATAACTGTTGGTAACAAAAACTCCAACATACAAATTAGGAAAATTTGGTTAAAAGTCCCTATTTGAAAACTTAATTGGTTAAAAAGACCTAAATTTAAGCGACTGCAACTATGATCCGTAAGTGTAATGTTTCTTCTATTATATGCAACATATACCAATGTCATTTGCACAAATCAAAATATATGTTACATGCAGCAAAAGAAAAGTTACACTTACAGATCATAGTTGCACATATTCAAATTTAGATAATTTTAGCCAATTAAGTTTTTAAACATGGATTTTTTTAAACTAAATTTCCCTACAAATTATGCTTTTGAGGGAGTGACAGAAATTGTAATGAACAAGATTATTTCATTGATTAAAAATAACAATAGTTTGAAAGAAGAGAGTAGGCACCTGATGATGATGAGGCCTTGTATTGTAATGGGATGTTGCATATGTTTGGACAATATTTTACTTGTGTAGTACCAGATAGGTGGTTGAATTCATAACCTGCATAAATCTCTCTCAACTTTGGCAACCAAGTGAGATACAATACTTTCAGTTTAGGAAGCAACCTTTCATAATGAGCAATTACTTCACCTTCCTAAGTTTGAACAACCCCCTCAAGTTGTCCGCAATTCCATATATATATTTCCTTTAGTGAAGGACAATGAGATGCCAGAGAATGAGAACACCCTTCTCATTTTGTGGCAATTCCATATAGAAATGGTCTCAAGTTTGGGGAAGCAAACAGTGGAAGAAGTAGAAAGATTTTTAGGTGACTCTTCACAAAATATTCCTTCCCATTCATTGCATTCTCTTACTACAAGGGACCTCAACTCTGGAAGGTCTAGAACAATAGCAAAAATGAAGATGCCTTTCAATTTGGGACATTCACCTAAGGTAATGTCTTCAAGTCTATGGAGGTTCATAACTTGTGCGGGGCTGCCTTTCCAGATATATTCCAATTCTAGTAGATGTTCTAAATTTATATAACACAACTCTGAATTTATCACCCTCCCTGTGTCATTCTCATGTTTCTGTAAAATAAATATATTCAATGATTAGACGGAAATTCAAGATATGGACTGTGTGTGTGTGTATGAACCACATAAATTTAATGGCACCGTATTAAATATTAAACCCCATAAATTTCATATAGTTTTAAAATTGTAATAAGATAAGCTCAATAAGGTAAATTTAATTAAGTTAGACTTTCTTTTATATATGTTCTCAAAAGCCCAATGTGAAATATATATATATATATATATATATATATATAGACAACTATGTACAATTTATAAAAATGCATTACGTTGATTTATTTCAAATGAAACATTAAGTCATACTTTCCAAGTTAAAAACGTTCCACAACCAAGCATTAGTGGGAACACTGCTGATATTTCAAGTAATTTTCAGTTTGATTTCATGACAAGAAGACTGCTTTATAGATGCGAAATATTAACTAAAAGTTGAAATAATTATCGCCTTTCACTAGGATATATTTTTGTTACTAGTATATATTGTTTGATAATAGACACGAATATTTCAAATAAATTTAAAAAGTAAACATCAAGGGAAAATAGACCCTGTAAAAAGGTTTTCTCACATCCAAATAAAATGAGAAAATATTTCTCTTAAAGTATGTGTAATGTACAGATAATATACTTTTGCTAATTTATTCTGAATAAAACAATCTTAAACAAATACTTTCCGCAATAAACTGTTGCCAAAAACAATAACAAAAAAAATATATCCCTGACAAAAGTATAAAATTAAAAATATAAAGTTTTGTGTTTGACAAATAATCAAAAGACATTTATCAAATTCATCCATAAAAATACCCGTCCGGTCCTTAATGTAGGATCTAATTATTGAGTTGATCTTAGTAATAAATGTAAGACCTATTTCTCATATTTGTCAACTTTTTCTAATTTATCCCTATTGATACTCCATTAATTATAATCAAATAGGAGAGGGGGAATAATATTAAGAAAAATGATTATAGTGTTTTAGAAAAAGCATGCAATATTTTTTTATAATTAACTAACTTATTTAACTTTCTTAATTTAATCAGATTAGTTAAATAGATCTTACAAGAAGAACCGGAGGAGTAACAAATAAAGGTTAAGGATAATAATTATTTATATTTAAAAAAAAAGAGAAAATCTTAAAAAGTAGTTGAATCATTAGTATGTGGCGTTAATACAAACTCCAAAATTTGATAATATATATGTCAACGGAAACCTTAAATGAATTAAAAAAAAAAACAAAGAAAGAAAGTGGGAGAAAACACTCACTAGTTGTGAACTTCTTTGTTTATCATGGAAGGACCCAAATTCTCCTCTGAAAATCTCTCTCAACCTCGGCAATTCAGTCAAAATTAAATACTCCTCCCGTCCTTAATATAAGACCTATTTAACTAATTTGATTATATTAAGAAAATTAGTTAAGTTAGTTAATTATAATAAAAGTGATACATTTTTCCTAAAATACCATATTCATCTTTCTTAATACCCCATCTCCCTCTTCTACTTGATTATGGTTGAGGGAGTATTCATATGGATAATTTAGATAAAATTGATAAATATTAAAAATAGATCTTATATTTAGAACCAAAACCAATTTAAAAATTAGATCTTATATTAAGAGTCGGAGGAGTACTTCAGTTGGAGAAGTGGTAACTGATTCCCAAATGATGCTTCTTCAGCAATAAGCCTCTCAAATTTAGAGCAATTCTATATAAGTAGATCCTCTAGTGAAGGACAATGATAAGACAACAACCATCTCATTTTGCTGCAATCGCTTGTATATATCCAAATCTCCTTGAGTTTGGGGAAAAGAATTAAAGGTTGCTGAAAGATTAAATCCAATTAGTTTACAAAAGGTTGATATATTCCATATTTAATCACTTACCAAAAATTAAAAGGAAAATATACAATAATTTTCAGTAGCAATAAAAGACGCACATTGAAAATAACACATGGAAAATTGTGTAACTGGAAAATATTGTATATATTTTTAATACATGATCATATTAACCTCCATTATAACAACGATATGACATTTAATAAATAGTATACATCTCTTTGAAAATGCATCTACACTAATTATTTAAACAAAAATTGAAATGTGAACTTAATATCTTTAAAAAGAGCCGCCATAAAAAGGTTTTTTTTTTCCACATCCAAAGAACAGAATGGTGAAAAAATTCAAAGGAAAAAAGATATTTCTCTTAAAGTATGTGCAAGTTTTAGATCATGCATCGACAATAATTTATTTTTAAATAAAATAACTTTGAATAAGCACTTCCCCCTATAAATACCTAATGCCAAAAACAATATGGAAAAGTCATTTTCTTGAACAAAATAGAGGGAAAAAAATATTGCATCTGCCAAAATAAGTCATTATTAGACAAAATATTAACGAGAAAGATACAAAGCTCTAAAAGCAATCATATTCTGTTATCATGAAAATAAGAAAAACTCAGAGAACAGTTTCATTGTGAAGCGTAGATATAGAGCCAAGAAAATTTAATAATAAAAAGAGGTTTATACAGTTATGAATTTATAATGAAGGTAAGTCAAAAATAAAATAATTATTATAGAAATTATCTGTAATAATCATACAAATTTATGTTATAGGTAGTAAACAAAAATTTTTCAAATGAAATGGATATGTGAACTAAACATATGGCTATTTTGAAATTAGAAAAAAATTAGTCGTAATATAACATATATATATATGTATATATATGTGTATATTTATTATTCGGTAATAAAAACGCACAGTTTTCAAATAAGGAAAACCCAAAAGATGAATACAGAGGCTCACAAAATTTCATAATAAGAGGTTTGTACAATTGCAATGAACTTAAGTGAATTATAAAATGACTATTATTGCTTGTTATTAAGAATTCATTTTTAAATATATAATCATATAAATACATGTTTTACGATAGTAAACAAAATTTTTTCATATAAAATGTAAATGTAAAGATGGCTATCTTTAAAGTAAAAAAAGCTAAGATAGAGTTCCGAAAAAAAAGAAAAATAATACAAACATTGCCTGTTATTGAGAATATATTTTTTGTAATCTGAGAATATATTTTTTTTTTCTAATGCTTGTATATACACACACACATTATCAAATAATAAATACAAAATTTTCAAATTAAATAAAAAAGTAAACATGGCAATCTTCAATTTCTTAAGAAAAAACAGAGATGTAGACTGGCATATTACAATAACTTGCCTTTTACTCTCATTTGATTGGAGATTAAACCCTGTTAATTAGTTTCACACACTACATGTTCATTATTGCGTACTATTGATTGTACATAATCCCTTTTTAATGGGAAACAGGTATGTTATACATTTTAATGCCAACCACGAATTTTTTATTTTCAAAAATTGAGATAAAAAATTTAAAAAATATTTTGCAAAAAACAAAATTTAGTATAACCAGAGGCACAAAAAATGTTGTTTTAACAATTAAAATGAATAAAAGAGATCAAAGTTTTGTCAAATTCTTTTCTTTTGATGAGAAGTTTTTATCAAATTTGTATGTGGAAAGAAATAAAAAATGCAATTTCTAAATAATACTTTTTCGGTCCTAAATATAAGACCCATTTTATAACGTAAATTATACTATAAAATGTTTTATATTTAGGATCAGAGGGAGTATTTTGTAATACTAAAAAATAAAAATAAAAACTCAAGTAGTAGTTTAATCTTATGATATTTTAACTTAGTTATAGCCCAATCATTAAACTTTAACTCCATCTAATTGAGTTCTTATAACTTTGACTCAATCTAAACTTTCCATGAGGCTTAATTCATCATTGTTACTCAATTCTTAATTTTCCCTTTAATCTTAGTATGTAACATAAATGCTAAATAGAAATATCTAGAATTTCATGATAAGAATTTCACATCCATAGGAGAAAAAAATTAAGAAAACATTTCAGTTATATTATGTGTAATTTATAGACGATGCATCAATACTAATTTACTTTAAATAGAACAACTTTGAATAAGCACTCGCCACGAGAAATACGCGATGCCAAAAACAATATCAAAAAGTCATTTCTTGACCAAAATACAAAATTAAAAAAAAAAGTGTTGCATTTGGCAAAGTGAAAGTAATAATTTGAAAATAAAAATTAATAAGAACAATACAAAGCTTGAAGAGCAATAGTATTTTGTTGTTTGAAAATACAAAAAAATAGTTCTATTGTGTAGCGTAAATAGAGAGCTCAGAAAATTTCATAACACGAAGAGGTTTATATAATCACAATAAACTTAAGTAAAAAATAAAATGGCCATTGACTCCTATTGAAAATATATTTTTAATAATTATATAAATATATAATATAGTAGCAAATATGACTATTTTTAAATGGGTCAAGGTACAAATCTACCCATGAAGTATTCTGCCAAGACATCAAATACCATAAACTGTTCTCAATTATAAAAGTACGCATAAAATATTCAAATTGGTACAAAAATGTTACAGTTGTTAAGTTAACTAACGTTGAATATTGACAAATATGTCAACTAAGAAAATAGTACAAAAATACACATCAAGTTTTTAAAATGGTAAAAAAAAAAAAACACATTAAGTTTCTAACACACCATTTTGAAAACTTTATATGTAATTTTACACTATTTTCTTGACCTTCATGTTTGTTAAACAATCAACGTTAGTTGATTTAACGGCCATAATATTTTTACATTATTTTGAAAACTTTATATATAATTTTGCAATTAAGAAAAGTTTACGGTATCAAATGCTTATAGCAAAATGCTTCTTGGATAAATTTACACCCTAATCCTTTTTAAAATCAGAAAAAGTAGATGTAGAGTGAACAAAACGAAAAAATATGGATATTGTTGCTATTAAAAATATATCTTTTTGATAATTATGCATATATTATTCAACAATAAGCACAAATTTTTCAAATTAAATGAAAAAGTAAATATGGCTATCTTTGATTTTTTTTTATAAAAAAAGATAGTTTGGTAGAGTGAACAAAAAAGTCATCTAAAATATGTGAAATTATTAGTAACTGCATGAATTTTATTTTTTTAAAAAAATATACTAGCCTGTGGGTATTTTTCACAAAATATAGCTGGAGTACATTTCCTTGACTAGGAGTAATAATAACTAGAGAGATTTCACATAAGTTGAGGAAAGTGTATCAGATTCATGTATCGAAAGAAAAACAACAAATTCAGTTTAAAGGTAAAATCTATTTTTCAGCAAAACATTGATTATTATTTCTAATATGTAATGATTCAAGAGGGATTTTGTAGATAATACTTACATATGGATAATCTTGCATATCATGAAGTAGTGGAGATTCATGCGCAGCATCTTCATCAATGAGCTTCTCAAGTTCACAGCAACTTTCTATTGATAATTTCTCTAGTGAAGGACAACGGGAAGCCAGACAATAAGAGAATAGACATTTCAATTTATTGCAATAATGAATCACAAGTTCCCTTAGCTTTGGTATGCTTGTAGTTGTGGCACAAGGGAGCACTTGTTCAAGACCATCCATTTCTATCAATAATAAAGTAATTAGGTGGGAGAACACTTGTATTTGAGGATCGTTCATATCAGGGTTGTCAACAATGAATCTTTTCTCATGACAGTGTGACACCCCTAAGTGCATTATCTGAAAATTTATATCTTTATGATCCCACCAACAATTATCTAGTTAAAGGTGGTTTGCTCTTAGAATGAGATCTTTCATTAAGGAGTTTGAAGTAGAGACTCTAAAGCCTTATATACATAAAGCTCTTGATGCTTCATCATAACTATCCAAATATCCTTGAAAAGGGTCTAGCTGTTGTGCATCAATTATACTACATGTCGAATCATATAGAACATACCTCTTCAACCATGAAAGAGAGAAATTTTTAGGTAGATGATCATAGAAGAATAATTCTTCAAGCTGCTCATATCTTCCAATTACTTCAATAGGGCTTTTCTTAATTTGACAATTGAATATATCCAAAAGTCTCAGCATTTTCATGTCAACAATTCTAGAAGGTCATTCATCAAATAGAGAACCACTTAAATTGAGAATCTCCAATTCTTTAAGTTCACCCAAAAGAGAGATGTCACCCAATTCTTTTCCTCTAAGACACAAGGTGTGAACATTTGTTAATGACACAATTGATTGCGAGATTGGACAAAAAATTGATCTTTCCATAAATCCCCATTCAAAGCCATATTCTATGAGCGCCAAGACTTTGAGTGCTTTTATTGCCCCAAGATCTTCAATGAACTTATTAGGTTGAAGTAGCAGAATTTCAAGTGTTGAACAATGCAATTGATCACACAACTTGAAATTATCAGTCAAATTCCATAATGATAGTGCCTTTGTATCTTTCAAAGTTTGGTTATTACTAACCAACATGTTTGAAACTTCACTGCTATCCACCAAAATTGCTTGATGTTGTTTCTTTGCAATCCACAAAGCTACATCTCGAACTAAGTCATACATTTTCACACATGCTTCCTTATCTATACTCATTAACAAACAAGAATCCAACAAAATCTCAAGAGCCTCTAAAATCTCTCTCCTTGCATCCTCCATTGTGACAATAGACTCATCTAGTTCGAGTGTCCTCTTGCCAGATCGAATTAAATCTTCTTTATGGATTTCATGATCCTTAGGGAACATAGAACATACTAAAAAGAGTGACTTGGCTGTTGTACTTGGCAAATTACCATAACTCAATTCGAGACATGCATAAGCATTGGTAAAACCTTGTCCAACATTCAAAGGTTGGAAATGTTTTAGTTTCTACAGTGCTGACTCCCATGCTCCAATATGTTTATTCTTTAAGGAGCTTCCAACTGTTACAATTGTAATTGGTAGCTCCTTGCACTCATCGATAATTTTCCTTCCCACATCATCAAACATATTTGAAGAATCATTATACAGGTTTGCATGCTTCTTGAACAATTCCCATGCTTCCTCCTTAGTTATCAAAGGCAGCTCAATAGTTTCACAGCCCATAGATGCACATACATTGCGAAGACGAGTTGTTAACAAGATACACAACCCTCAACAAGTGGAATGCCAATATCTTTCAGCTTTAGATACTCCCACACATCATCCAAGATTATAAGAATCTTCTTATTTTCCAATCCATTTGACAGCCTTTGTGCTCTTGCCAATTGAGTTTGCTCTAGAAGTTTCAAATCTATTTGCTCTGCTATTTCCTGCTAAATTTTTGTAACATTTGGAGGTTTTGAAACAACCACCATGATGACCTTTTCAAAAATTTTCAGCTCATCCACTTCCCTACTTCTTTTGTCAAATTGGTTTTACCTGAACCACCCATACCACAAAGTCCAATCATCTTGTTCTTTCCATCTTTAATTGCCTCCAAAAGATGCTTATAAGTAACTTCCCTTGACTTGAAATCTACAAAGTCTTTGATAGAGAAGTAAGTGATGAAGTAATACTACCTGTGAAGAATTAGTTAAATATATTTAAATCATTTAAATCTTTGATTATAATTTTTCATTTATTTAATTAATTTGTTATTTATAATTTTTTAAATTAGTTAAATGAATATATATTTTTTATTTAAATTACTTAATTGTTTGATTATAATTTGTTATTTATTTAATTTATTTTTATTTAAATTAGTGAAATGAATATAATTTTCTATTTTTTTAATTACAAAGTAAATTTCTATTGGGAGAGGAGTTGAGGGTGGATACCATCAAGAAAATTGGGGTGACATGGAAGAACAGGAGGGCTAACCTGTGGCGGGAGAAGAAAGGTGACGGGATGAGGCCCTTGCATGAGATACTAGCAGATAAACCTGGTGGAGTCCCAGAGCAAGATTGGTCAAGTTTTGTGTATTTTAGGATGTTGGCTGAGCAAATGGTATGATATTATTACATTAATTATAATTTTTTTTTTATTTTTTGTCTAATTTGACTAATTTAATTTTTTTACATTTTGTTTCAAGCTCTTTCCCAGAGAAACACTAGGAATGTCAGGCAACAGACAATGCGTCATAAGGTTGGATCCAAGAGCTTTAATATCACCTATGATGAGATTATAAGTACATAAAAACAATTTGTATGTTGTGTATATGTATTTAATTTGTAATTAATAATTTTTGTCATTTCATTTACATAGAAAAAATACACAGCAAGAGCGGGGATACATGCCTACTTATG
Organism: Neltuma alba; assembly: GCF_004799145.2. Taxonomy (NCBI): domain Eukaryota; kingdom Viridiplantae; phylum Streptophyta; class Magnoliopsida; order Fabales; family Fabaceae; genus Neltuma; species Neltuma alba. The sequence continues at coordinate 27,578 of NW_021635319.1, read as the reverse complement.
GTGAGATGTGGCCGAGTCTGTACAGGCCTCAAAATGGGTCTCCTACATCGGATAAGGTTGAGGAGATGGCGGTAAGTAATTAATTAATTAAATATTAATGTCACAGTATAAATATTTTATACTAATATTTTTATATTAATCTTGATAAGCGCAAATGACTCAGGTTGATACCGAGCTATGGGAGTCTCAGGGGTCTGCCTTGGATCACACCGCCTTACTTTTAGTGGGTCGTGGCCGAGTGCAGCACCCTGGTTGAGTTAGCGAGCTCAATCTTGGACCCACACCTAGTAGACTATCCTGCTTAGGTGGCGATGGCCCTTTACACTGCAGGGAGCTCTTAGTCACCAGCGGTGTCCCATCAGGCGAACACAGGAGTGAAGCGACCGAGTTCCTCATCCTCAGACAAGCTGCGAGAGGAGATCAGGTGAGAGGTGGAGGCGAGCATGGAGGCTATGGTAGAGGCCAGGATGGAGGCTAGGATGGGGGAGTGTGATTGTCATTTGCAATTACAGCTTGACCAGTTCAAGGCAGCTTGCATGATGTGACAATCAGTTTCATTCTAAACATCCCGTTTTCCGAAGTTCCCTGACATACGCCTGACACTAGCCCAGCCCCAGCACGATCAGTAGCCAGCCCAACCCTAGGATGACCGGCAGCCTGCCCAGCCCAAGAAGGAGGATCCAGTGCCTGACGATCACGATGATGCTATTTCTACCCCTCACCCCTGATTTACGCCCCTCCATTGTATTGGATTTTGTTTGGATTTTATTATATTATGTTTTATGTGGATATTTATTCAAATTTTATGTTTATTTATTTAAAACCATAGCTGTTTAATTTTATTATTAGTCACTCATTCTTGTTTTTATTTGTTACTTTTTTTTACGCAGATGAAATTTGTAGTAGTTACAAACTGCTAAAAAGGTTGCAAGAAATTTCAAATCCTAGTTGACAATTTCTAGCGTTTCTAACCACTAGAAATTTCTTACCGTTACACTCTAAAATTTAAATTTCCCTCCCATCTTGATATTTCTAGCATTTACAAACTGCTAGAAAAGTCTTGCCGTTGACAAATTCAAATTTCCCTCCCAACTCGACATTTCTAACAGTTATAAACCACTAGAAAAATCTTGTCGTTGGCAAATTCAAATTTCTATCCCACCTAAACATTTCTAGTGGTTACAAACGGCTAGAAAATTCTTCTGAATTCAAATTTCTAGCAGTTCTACCAACAAGAAAATGTATATAAACATTAGAAATTTTTAGCAGTTTATAACAGCTACAAAATGTTGACTGTTATCTATCCGTTGGTAGTTTCCTTTGTAAGCTGAAGAACTTTATCTGAAATTCATTTTAACTTCTCTTAGAGCTTTTCATCTCATATGTTCATGAAATTTGAGCAATATTAGTGATGGATAGATCGTGGATCAACTTGCACTAGTCGACTTCGCAATACTTGGCTGATCTAAACTATTTCTTGGATTTTGCTTTCGCCAATGCCGTTGTAAACGGTAAAATTCAGTATCTATGTCCTAAATGTAATTTTAAGAAGTGGCATCTAAGAGGTATTGTTAGAGAGCATTTGATATTTAAACTCTTCCCATGAGAGTATGTATTTTGGCAACTACATGGGGAACGACCAGATATGATTGTTGAGTCAGTTCCAGTTGTTTCACAGATGGGAGTTTGAGTAGAAGAAGCCAATGCCGTGAATGATGTTGTGCATGATGCTTTCAGCGTGCACGAAAGTGAGGATCCCAATGAAGAGGAAGTAGAGGGGCCTTAACAAGAGTTTCTTAAAAACGAAACTTGTCGGGAATTTTTTGACCTCATGAACGAAGCTGATAAGTCTCTTTATTCTGGGTGCACAAAGTATTTTAAGTTTTCATTCTTGGTGAAGCTTTATCATATCAAATGCTTGTGTGGTATGGTTGACAAGGTGATATCCATGCTATTGGATTACTGAGAGATGTTTTCCCTCAAGTTGAATTCCCTTCATCTTTTTATGAAGCAAAGAAGATTATTAATAAGTTTGGCTTGAACTACAAGAAGATAGATGCATGCCAAAACGACTGTGTGTTGTATTGGGAAGATGATGCAGACAAGGAGATTTGTATGAGATGTAAGACATCTCACTATAAGTCAGTATAGAAGGGGAAAAGGTAGAAGAAGAAACCAACCAAAATTCTCAGTACAATTCATTATAATGTGTTACTTGTTTCATCTCTAAATATTCGATATTTGAAATTCTCAATACAATTCATTACCGGATCCTTTAAGTTTTTTTTTCCTTTTATTAGATCCTTTAAGTTTTTACCGTTAAGTCCGTTAGTCCCTAATAGTTAAATCTGTCAAATAAATATCAGCACCGTTAATAACTTCCCGTTAGCAATGTTTGAAACATCTCCTTCCGCCATAACACCATATCTAAGCAAGCTCTCGTCTCTCATTTGCTCATGTCACCCCAGATACATAGAGAGCCGCTTCATGTATTATGCAAAGAATTACGTTCCAAGTGCTTTAAGTCTAGGTCAAAGGTCGCTAATGTTATCATCATCGTCGTCTTAGTCTGTAGTTGTAGAGGTTGAACAAAAAAAGCTGCTAGAGCTTATACTCTCCAATCTACCCTTGCAAAAGAGCCTTGGGTCCTCTGTTAGTGGTAGTCTCACGCAAGAGAGGGGTGAATTGGGTGAGTTCAAAAATTTTACGAAATTAAAATAATGTACTATCGGAAAAGAGAGTGTGAGTTAGAGAGATTTCACCATAGAAAAGTGCACACAGGATTTATATTGGTTCGGTCTCAACCACTTGACCTACGTCCAGTTCTCAAAACACCTCTGAGTATTCTACTATGTTCCAAGATTGATTGGGCTCTTGGTGCCTCAATACAGTAATTGATACTCTCAATCACTCCCCTTTACTACCTGTAAGGTTACAACCCACTCTCAATCACTCCCTCAATACAGTGCTTTAATACACTCTTGAGTTTCACTCAAATCATGATTAATGAAGAAGGGTACAGACTCTCTTACAGAGTGAATAAATGATAATCACTGAATTTTGGTATATGGAAGAACAGAGTATTGAATATAACAGTAAATGATCGACAGATGGTAGCTTGCGTATTCAATCTGTTCATTTAATGCTTTTTCGTGCCTTTTATAGTTGAGGTAGTTTAGTAACCGTTAGACAGAAGAGCTTCTAGCCGTTGAGAGTCCGGTTGCGTGTTTTTCCAGTTGCACGGTTTCCGCCATTAATGCTTCTCACAAGGTAGGTTACATGCTACTTGGATAACCATTGGATAGCCATTGGGTTTTTCTTTGTAATCTGCAATAATACATTGATTCAATAGGTTTTTCTTTGCAGAGTAAGATTAAGGGCAGAACCAAACAGACAATAAAATGAACATTCATAGTTTACGGGTAGAATCATTCAGTTGTTAAATGTGCTGTGTAATAATTGATCATGCTTGATCGAAGTAATGATCGATTACTGCTTGATCGATTAGGTTATCGATTATTCAGAGTAAGAGCTTTTGAAACAGATAAATAAGTTCGTCAATCAAGTGATAGATCAATGATTTATCGATCAAGTGATCGATAAAAGGGAATAGTGACATCATACTGGTATGTATAAAAAAAGAAGATTAAGGTCACTTTTGATTTTGAATCTCTTTAAATAGAAAATTAAGACAATCATGAAGGCTAAGAAAAGCTTGAATGAACTAGATGATAAATTTTGAGAAATATCATGACTAGTTAAAGTTTAAACTGAAATCACCTCATGATCCAACAAGTGATTGAACACTTATTGATCGATTAGGTTATCAATAAACAAAGTGTTATAGAACAGATTTTAAAACAATAATTTTTCAAACATATTATCGATAAATGGATGATGAATAACCTTATCGATAAATAATAAGCAAAAGTATATTCAGAGCTTTATTCTTGTAAAATCAAAGAACTGATTTATCGATTACGTTATGTGAAAAAGAAGACAAACATGAAGCGCGGTGATCGATCATATTATCAATAATGTGATTATCGATCCCGTGATCGAAGAACCATGATTTAAAAACGATGTGCTGATTATCGATCATATGATCGATAATTTCTGATCAATCAGGTGATTGATAAGCTACTGCAATAATTACCTGCACGCAGAGTTATGAAGCAATGTTCGATCATATTATTGATAAATGACTGATCGATAATGTGATCGATAAATGGTGACTAAAGCAAAACATAGAATGAGTAGAGCGCATTACTATTTATCTGTCTTCTCATTGATAATCTATTTATCGATCATGTGATCAATAATTTGCTTATCAGATTTGTATCCCGATGTTCGATCATCCTGATTGTCGATTAAGTAATTGATAATTTATTCCAGACTTTCATACATAACTAAGTTAACAATGATCGATCAATTTATCGATCAACACATTATCGGACAAGTTATCGATCAAAGTTTCTGCTAAGTTACTTGATCGTACAGAGATATTATCTATCAGCTTATCAGTAAGTCCTTAATCGATCAGATAATCTATCAACATATTGAAACACAAATTTCTTACTTTGTTATCATCAAAACCTTAATCCTAACATTCTCCCCCTTTTTGATGATGACAAAACATAGGTGAGGAATATGAATTATATAGCATCAGATAACAGTAAAATCCAAACAACGAAGAAACTCTTGTTAGATAAAAAATGAGATAGAAAGCCAACATGAAACAAACTTTAACTGATAATCGTGAATTGTCATAAATAATTTACACAACTGTTAGAAATCAAAATATATAACAGTAGGAGCATAATAGTAAAGGCAAGAAACTAGATATCAGAAAGAGAAATTAAACATCAGAATCCTTCTCCCCCTTTTTATCAGCATCAGATGAAGAAGGGGAAGGAATAGAGACAGTAGGCATGGATAGTGGAATAGGAAGAGGTGGAAGGTGAGAAAGTGGAGAGAATGGTGGAACATGTAGAGAAGGGACCGGCTGGGGAACAGTGATGAGAGCTAAAGTAGGAGAAGGAGTGGGAGAAGTAGGGGGTGCTGGTGGTGAAGTGGAAATAGGTGAAGTGGGTATAGGGGAGGTAGAAGGTGCATGCTCATGATGAGGAGGAGATAGTGGATGAGATAATAAGTCTTTAAAGCTAAAAGTAGTGCTGGGGATAGAGAAGTTGTTGTAGAGAGGCCACCATCCCTTTGAGCTCCTGGATCTCTCTGTCAACATGATCAAATCTCTGAGAAACCTCCTTTTCCAAAACCATCATTGCTTGTCGGTGAAGATCTAAGATTTTGGAAATGCCTTCAAATTTTATGTCTGAGACTTCCCCATAGTCTCTGGAAGTGGAATAGACTCTCTTCTCAAACTCTTGTAGTTCAGCTTGAAACATTTCTCTGATTGATCTCTCTATAAATGATGGTACAGGGGTATGAGAAGGAGATGCAGTGGATTCGGCCTTATCCTGGGTCCTAGAGGTGCTGGTAGCTGGTTGTTTCCCTTTATCCTTCTTAGGCAACTTCTGTGAGGCTCTAAAAGGCATAGGGATCCTCATCTTGTTTAGTTGGGTAATGCCAAAAGCAGGAACTTTTGTCTTGGATTCTCCAGGCTCAAAAGGGGCAATGTTATTTTCCTGTAGGATGTATGTGGCCAACTGAGGTAAGGGATTGGTGTAGACTTGGATTTGTTAAGAACAAAATCCTTCATCTCATTATAGATCAAAGCCCCTATGTTGATCTTTTCACCACTGATTATCCTAGCCAGCAGCAAATAATCATCCTGAGTTAAATTTGAAAAGCTCCCAGATTTGTTGATGATGCTCCTCAAATAGATATAGTGGACTATCCTATAATAATCACACATCTGCTTAGGTGGAAAGTTTAGCTCTCTGGGGTAGTCATCACTCTGCATCAGGATCTTATAAGCTTTTATATCATTCATATCTCCCCCTCTCACAGATTCTTGAGTTCCCAGCAACTCATTTAGCTTAGTACTAGTAATGTGAAAAGTTTAGCCTCTAAGTTTGACCCTTAAATAATCTTCTATCAGATTGTCCTGCTCATCATATTCTTCTACTAATTCCATATTACAGTAGAATCTCTTAGTTACTTCAAGGCAATATTCTTCACTAATTATCAACCAATTCGAATAGTATTCCAAGGGGTCACTCAAATTCAAACTAATTTGTTTATTTTTCTTTAGACTCTCAATATCCATAGACACCACAGGACAAAATCTTGGATTTGCAAAATATGCCTTAAACTTAGCTGAATTCACGTCTTTATCTAGGTTTCCAACTAATAACTTAGAAAAATCAGATGGAATACCTTCAGTGGGAATTTGCCGTGACACACCTTCACTGGCTCTCTGCTTTTTCTATCTCGGTTGCTTGGGAATGGGAACTCTCAAAGTGGTCTCCATAGCTTTCTGAACTGAGGCTCCTTCATCTGACTCAGTTTCCGATTCCTCAATGACTACTGGTAGCTTGGATTTGGACTGGGGAGATTTTCTTTGAGGATTGGGTTGCTCTTCGGCTTGACTCTCTCGGATTTTAAGGACTCCTCTCTTCTAGGATGATTCTTCCCTCACTTTCAGTCTATATCTCTTCTTAGTACCCGAGGGAGTAGTGTCGCTTGATTGAACTTGTTTCTCAGAGCTTTCTTCCCTGTCAATATTCGACTACTTCACTCTCGCCATTTCTGAGGTACCGAAGGATTTCTGGGAGTTAAACGGTTATAAGAGTGGATTTCAAGTTCGGTGGGGGTCGAGTAAGTAGTAGAGATGGATTCGAGTGGATGGGTGACCGGAAATTTAATGGAATAGTGATTTTGGACTGTTGCTAAACAGGGGATCGGTTTTGTTCGAGTTAGGGTTCGATAACTGACGGGGGATTTTCAAAAATTTAATGTTATAAACTTCAGAATTATCGATCATGTTATTGATCAATGGATGATCAATCACGTGTTCGATAAATATGAAGAACACAGAAGAACACTGAAGACAATTACCGATCAAGTTATCGAACATGTTATCGATAAAATTGATAGAAGAAACGCCTACCCAGTATGTTTTATCAATCATTTGATCGATAATCCATTTATCGATAAGCTTATCGATTAATGCTTACCGAAATTGAACGACATGTCTCAGAAAATTGTCACTCATCGTCGATGTTCTGATTGATAATCCACTTATCAATCAGCTTATCGATAATCATCATTCTGAATTTCTTCTTTCTCCTCACATGCTGCATTTATCGATCAGGTGATCGATAAATTTTCTTTTTATGGCATCATGATTATCGATGTCTTGTTCGATTATTCCATACTCTATTTACCTTTGTTTTTCTTTGACAAAACAGAGCTTCCTGCAAAACAAATTTCTATCCACTCCGATGCTTAAGTTAGTCATCTAATCATCAAAACATTAAATTTAAAGATTCAAATTTGAGAGATACACATGAGATTTCTTACAACTTATTGGAATTTACCATTCCCAATTCTCTTCTAAAGTAGTTGAATTTCTGTTGATCTAGAGGCTTTGTGAAAATGTCTGCTATTTGATATTCGGTGGGAATGAACTCTACTTTTACATCTTTCTTTTGAACATGATCCTGAATGAAATGATGTCGAACGTCGATATGCTTAGTTCGGGCATGATGGACTGGATTCTTGGACAGGCTTAACGTACTCGTGTTATCACATAGGATTGGAATCTCTCTCAAGTTGATTCCTAGATCTTGTAGTTGTTGCCTTAATCGTAGAATCTGAGCACAATAGTTGGCAGTGGCAACATATTCTGATTCTGTTAAGGAGATTGCCACAGTATTCTACTTTTTGCTTGACCACGAGACAAGGCACCTTCAAAAAATTGACATTGTCTACTGGTGCTCTTTCTGTCTGTCTTATATCCTCCATGATCTGCATCTGAGTATCCTATTAGATATTCTACTCCTTTCTTTAGGTACTAGATTCCCAAATTTTGAGTTCCAACAAGGTACCTGAGGATTCTCTTAACAGCCTCTTCATGTGATTTTTTTTGGGGCTGACTGATATCTTGCGCACATTCCCACATTGAATTGAATATCTAGCCTGTTAGCAGTGAGATAGAGTAATGAACCAATCATTCCTCTATATCTGGTCAGATTCACGTCCTTGCCCTTTTCGTTTGCATCTAGCGAGATAGTTGAGCTCATAGGAATTTTTACACTTTTGGCATTTTCTAATCCATATTTCTTTAGCAACTCCTTCAGATACTTTATCTGGGATATAAATATGTCATTTTTCTTCTGCTTGATTTGTAATCCCAGAAAGAAATTTAGTTCTCCCATCATTGACATTTCGAACTCTCCCTGCATTAGCTTAGCAAACTATTGACAAAGATCTTCATTAGTAGCTCCGAATATCATCCACGTAAATTTGAACAATCAAAAGATCTTTCCTACTTCTTTTAATGAAAAGAGTAGCATCCACTTTGCCTCTTTCAAATCCTTTTTCTATTAGAAAATTGCTAAGTCGTTCGTACCAAGCTCTAGGAGCCTGTTTTAAACCATATAAAGCCTTTTTCAGTTTATAAACGTGATCAGGAAAGTTTGAGTATTCAAAACCAGGAGGTTGTTCGATAAAGACTTCTAGCCGTTTTCAAGAATACACTTTTAACATCCATTTGATATAATTTGAAATCTTTAATGCAAGTAAAGGCTAAGAGTACTCGTATGGCCTCCAATCTAGCCACTGGAGCATAGGTTTGCTCATAATCAATGCCTTTTTCCTGATTATATCCTTTAGCTACTAATCTGGCTTTGTTTCTGACGATTTGCATAGATTCATCGAGCTTATTTTTCAATACCCATTTGGTGCCTATGATCGGATGATCATTAGGTCTGGGTACCAATTCCCAAACTTGATTTCTCTCAAATTGGCTAAGCTCTTCTTGCATTGCGACTATTCAGAATTCATCAGATAGGGCTTCGTCAACATTGGTAGGTTCAATATGCGATATGAATGCAGAGAAGCACACTTCATTGAACACTTGTCTTCGGGTTTTGACCCCTTCATTGATTTTACCAATGACTTGTTTCAGTAAATGGTCTCGGTTATGTCTCCAATCCTTAGGCTGCTCTAAGTTTTCTTGTGAAGAAGGTTCATTTAAATCATTTTTGTTTTCTAAACATTCTTCTGAAGGTAATTTGTTTGAAAATTTATTTAAATCCAATTTTTGAAAATTCTGAACGATCTCAACATCATCATCTAGAGGTTTTGAAATCAGCTCAGTTTCAACAAACACAACATGTATTGATTCTTCAATTGTAAAAGTGCGCTTGTTGAAAACCCTATAAGTTTTACTACGATTAGAATAACCAAGAAATAAACCTTCATCAACTTTAGGATTGAATTTACTGAGATTCTCTTTGTTGTTGTTGTGAATGTAGCACTTACTCCTGAAGATCTTTAGATGAGCCAGGTTTGGCTTTCTTCCTTTGTATAGCTCATATGGTGTTTTCCCGAGTAGTGTTCTGATGTAAGCTCTATTGGATATGTAACAAGCTGTGCTCATTGCTTCTGCCCAGAACACTTGTGAAATTTCTTTCTTGTTCAATATTGCCCTTGCTATTTCTATGAGAACTCTGTTTTTTCGTTCAACGACACCGTTTTGTTAAGGAGTTCTTGGTGCTGAAAAGTTGTGATCAATTCCATGCTCGTCACAGTAGTCTGTGAATTTGTTGTTTTCAAATTCTCCTCCGTGATCAGACCTGATTGACACAATAGAACTACCTTTCTCATTTTGGACCTTTTTGGCAAAAACAATGAATGCATTAAATGTTTCATCTTTAGAGGAAAGAAACAAAGTTCAAGTGAATCTCGAATAGTCATCAACTATCACAAGAGTGTACAGATTTCCACTGAAAATTTTTCACTCTCAATGGACCAACCAAATCCATATGAAGCATTTGGAGTGGCCTTTCAGTTGAGACTGTCTTCTTTGACTTAAACGAAGACTTTGTTTGTTTACCCTTTTGACAGGCATCACAAATAATATCATGTTCGTATTGAATTTTTGGTAAACTAATAACCAAATCCCTTTTTGTTAATTTTGAAAGTTGATTCATGTTAACATGTGCAAGACATTTATGCCAAACCCAACTTTTCTCCTTTTTACTAATAAAACAGTTTTTAGAAGATTTAGAGTCAATTTGGAGTGTATAATAGTTACTGTCCCTTGGAACTCTCAGCTTTATATTCAACTCTTCTTTCTTCAATGGCAAGTCGTCTTTGCTTATTACTAAGTATTCTTCTGAATCGAAGATCACCCAGTTATTTTTGTCGGTACTCTGACTGACGCTGAGTAGATTGTGACACAGACCTTCCACGTAGTATATGTCTTCAACCTTTATTCCTTTGTTACTTCCTATCTCTCCGATTCCAGCAATTCTTCCAGATTGATTGCCACCGAAACTTACTTTACCTCCGTCTTTTGGTTTGAGTGATGTGAACTTCTCAGTATCACCTGTCATATGTCTAGAGCATCTACTGTCAATGTACCATTTGTTTGTTCTAGATGCTTTGAGGCACACCTGCAACAACACAATCATGTTTTAGGTACCCATACCTTCTTGGGTCCTTTTTGGTTAGTATGAGTTGTCCTAGGCACATGAGTACCTTTGGGCACCCATTTTAATGTCCCGTAAATTCCTTTCTTCCTGTGATAGCTGTCTGACCTTTACAGTTGCAATAAGAACAAAGTGCAAAAGGATTAGAGGAATGAATAGTATTTCTAAAGAATGTGAGATACGATCGACCACTACTTTTCTTCTTTCCCTTCATCTTATCCTTGAACAGGATCATATCCTATTCCAGTTTTATCCATCGAACATTGTTGAGCTCCCAAAATCACTTTGAGCATTTCAATACCCTTAGTGAATTTTTCTTAGGTTTTTGTGATATCCTCGGCCTTCTTTCTGTTCTGTTCACATTCCATGCATACTGGAGGTGGGACTGCGTTGTCCTTCTGCTTCGTTTGCTGTTCCTCCAGGAATCTTATTCTTTTATTGGAGCTTACCAACTCCTTTGCAATTGAGTATCCATCGATTGCTGTTCCTCACTAAGGGCATATATACAAGTATCCATCTTATTCTTTTCTTGCTACTTTTTTTCTTTCCCTTCGTCTTATCTTGAACAGGATCATATCTTATTCCAGTTTTATCCATCGAACATCGTTGAGCTCCCAAAATCACTTTGAGCATTTCAATACCCTTAGTGAATTTTTCTAAGGTTTTTGTGAGATCATCGGCCTTCTTTCTGTTCTGTTCACATTCCATGCATATTGGAGGTGGGACTGTGTTGTCCTTCTGCTTCATTTGTTGTTCCTCTAGGAATCTTATTCTTTTCTTGGAGCTTACTAACTCCTTTGCAATTCTTACTAATTCTAAATGTAATGCGTTGTATTCAGACTGTAATTCATCATAGGAGGGTTCATAAGTGATTACCTCATCTGTCTCTGATTCTTTGTCGTCCTGAACCACAAGACAGATGTTAGCGATTTCTTCATCATCACTTTCTTCTTCTTCTGAAGAACTATCTCCCCAGATTGATGTGACAAAGGCTTTCTTCTTTCTAAATCTTTCTTTCTTCTTTTCTTTGTCTTTCATCTTGGATAGCTGGGGACACTCTGCTTTGATGTGTCTTGGTTTCTTGCATTCGAAGCAGATGATCGGTTCTTTTGGCTCATTCTAAGATGTGGAGGTTCTACGTTTTGACTGAAACTTCCTTTCGGCTTTGCTCTTGTAGAATTTCTTGAATCTTCTGACGATAAGACTCATTTCGTCATCCTCCAAGTCTTCTTCGTTGTCATCTTCGCTCTCTTGAGTTCTGAGAGCGATACTCTTGTGGTTTTTCTCATTTATCTCCTTTTTATATCTTTGCTTGCTCTCATATTCTGCAAGGCTTCTGAATAGCGCCGCAATAGAGCCAATTGATTCTCCCTTCGTTTCTTCAATTGCTGTTACCTTCGGCTCCCATTCTTTTGTGAGACCACTTAAGATTTTTCTCACTTGGTCCTCCTGACCATACTTCTTTCTGAGTGCCGTGAGATGATTTATGAGATGCGAGAATCTGACTTCCATGTCTCGGACACTCTCTCCATCCTTCATTCTGAATAGCTCAAATTTTGTGGTGAGAGTGTTGATTCTGCTCTGTTTTACACCGGTAGTCCCTTCGTGAGCTATCTCCAGTGCTTCCCACATTTCTTTCGCAGTTTCCAGACTGGAAACTCGGAAGTATTCTCATTGGCTCAGTACATAGGTAAGTATGTTGATGGCTTTGTCGTTTAGAGTCACCAACTTTCTGTCTTTTTCATCGAACTCGCTAGGACTCTTACATACTTGTTGTCCATCTACAATTTTCATAGGAACGTAGTTACCATGCTCGATCAGGTCCCATAATCCATACTCGGTCGCCTTGATGAAGATCTTCATCCTCATCTTTCAGAAAGTATAGTTTTCTCCATTAAAGCCAGGCGGTTTGGATGTTGAACACCCTTTGGGTAGCAGGCTGTCTCTGAATCTTGCCATGGGATCTCTCTTCAAATTGTTAAGTCTTTACTGAAGAGACCTGCTTTGATACTAAATTTTAGTGGCAGTCTCACCCAAGAGGAGGGTGAATTCGGTTAGTTCAAAAATTTTGTGAAATTAAAATAATATACTATCAGAAACAGAGAGTGTGAGTTAGAGAGATTTCACCATAGAAAAGTACACACAGGATTTATACTGGTTCGGTCTCAACCACTTGACCTACGTCTAGTACTCAGAACACCTCTGAGTATTCCACTATGTTCCAAGATTGATCAGGCTCTTGGCGCCTTGGTACAGTAATTGATACTCTCAATCACTCCCCTTTACTACCCGTAAGGTTACAACCCACTCTAGAGTCCACACTCTTGAGTTTCACACAAATCGTGATTAATGAAGAAGGGTACAGACTCTCTTACAGAGTGAATAAATGATAATCACTGAAGTTCGGTATATGGAAGAACAGAGTATTGAATATAACAGTAAATGATCGACAGACGGTAGCTTGTGTATTTAATCTGTTCATTTAATGCTTCTTCACGCCTTTTATAGTTGAGCTTCTAGCCGTTGAGAGTCCGGTTGCATGTTTTCCCAATTGCAATGGTTTTCGCCATTAATGCTTCTGACAAGGTAGGTTATAGGCTACTTGGATAACCGTTGGAGAGCCGTTGGGTTTTCCTTTGTAATATGCAATAATACATTGATTCAATAAGTTTTTCTTTGCAGAGTAAGATCAAGGGCAGAACCAAACAGACAATAAAATGAACATTCATAGTTTACGGGTAGAATCATTCAGTTGTTAAATGTGCTGTGTAATAATTGATCGTACTTGATCGAAGTAATGATCGATTACTGCTTGATCGATTAGTTTATCGATTATCTAGAGTAAGAGCTTTTGAAACAGATAACTAAGTTTATCGATCAAGTGATGGATCAATGATTTATTGATCAAGTGTTCGATAAAGGGGAATAGTGACATCATACTGCTATGCATAGAAAAAGAAGATTAAGGTCACTTTTGATTTTGAATCTCTTTAAATAGAGAATTAAGACAATCATGAAGGCTAAGGAAAGCTCGAATGAACTAGATGATAAATTTTGAGAAATATCGTGACTAGTTAAAGTTTAAATTGAAATCGCCTCTTGATCGAACAAGTGATCAAACACTTGTTGATCGATCAGGTCATCGATAAACAAAGTGTTATAGAACATATTTTAAAACAATAATTTTCAAACATATTATCAATAAATGGATGATGGATAACCTTATCGATAAACAATTAGCAAAAGTATATTCAGTGAAAACTCAAGCTATATAGGTGTATTGAATAATGAATGATCGATCAAGTGATCGACAAAGAGGTTTATTCTTGTAAAATCAAAGAACTGATTTATTGATCACGTTATGTGAAAAAGAAGGCAAACATGAAGCGCGGTGATCGATCATATTATTGATAATGTGATTATAGATCCTGTGATCGAAGAACCATGATTTAAACACGATGTGCTGATTATCGATAATGTGATCAATAATTTGCTGATCGATAAGCTACTGAAATAATTACCTACACACAGAGTTATGAAGTAATGTTCGATCATATTATCGATAAATGACTGATCGATAATGTGGTCAATAAATGATGACTAAAGCAAAACATAGAATGAGTAGAGTACATTACTATTTATCTGTCTTCTCATCGATAATTTGTTTATCGATCATGTGATCAATAATTTCCCTATCAGATTTGTATCTCGATGTTCGATCATTCCGATTATCGATCAAGTGATTGATAATTTATTCCAGACTTTCATACATAACTAAGTTAACAATGATCGATCAACACATTATCGAACAAGTTATCGATCAAAGTTTCTGCTAAGTTACTTGATTGTACAGAGATATTATCTATCAGCTTATCGATAAATCCTTGATCGATCAGATAATCAATCAACATATTGAAACACAAATTTCTTACTTTGTTATCATCAAAACCTTAATCCTAACATCCTCACAACAACTAGGTGTCTTTTTGGATTACTGCAAAACAAACAACATATTGGATGTTTTCAAATCGGGCAGAAATACATTGGAGAAGATTGGACTACAGCTTGAAGAAGCCACATGAGTTGATCTTCTCATGCTGAGCTATTCGTACCTTAAGGAAACAATCTACAAAGTAAATTGTATGGAGAGAATTTTGACCCACTTCTTGGCTGGTTTAAAAGAAAGAAACCCCCACTACTACAAAATGAAAAATACTCGACGGTTATTTTGGATCATATTGACGGTTAAAAACCGTCAACTATACTGGCGTCATATATTTCCACAGCAAATATTTGACGGTTATTAACCGTCAAATATTTAAATCATACTTGACGGTTACTAGAGAAAAACCGCCAATTATTTTGATTATACTTGACGGTTCCAAAAATCGTCAAGTATTCTGTAATACTTGACGGTTCCATAGAGTGACCATCAAGTATTATAAACATACTTGACGGTTATTTTTGAAAAACCGTCAAGTATTATTTAATACTTGATGGTTTTAAAAGTAATCGTCAAGTATGTTATAATACTTGACGGTTTTAACTAATAACCGTCAAGTATTATTGTTTTTTTTTTTAAAAATTCGTTCTCCTTTGCCAGCAACCCCCTGCAATTTTGAAACCGATAACAAACGCTCATTCAACAGAATCATGCAGGCCAGCATTCAAACCAATTCAACCATATACATATATGTTAATGAACGAAAATATTTACATTATCATATATATACATGAACCAATGAAAAAACCAACTGATATATTAAAATTCTGGCAAGTACAAAAAGGTGAACCAATTCCAAAATTAGCCAATTGCCAAAGTTGTGCAATGCCTAAAACTAACCAACAGCCAAAAATGAACCAAAACCAAAATTATATTGAAACCAAAGCTAGCTGTACGTACATACACTGTCTTAATGTACACTTCCCTATCTATGTTGTGCCCACTGACGGAATAAGGCCATCGCCAACTCCTCAACGATTTCTTCCATCTGAGCAGATGAATACACTGTGCAATATGTGTCGGCAAAGTACTGTATGCAACCACAAATTATGACTTAAGTTAGATAGAAATGTAAAGCTACAGTAAGTACAATAATTCTTAAATATATAAATTGAACCTTAACAAATGCATATTACCTACGTGGGAATTGAGTCAGCATTGTGCAGAATTATCTCCTTCATAAATTTCATCACGCAATATCCACAATGGGAGCTCTTGTTGGGCTGACGTGGGCACTGTAAAGAATGGAAAAGGAAATAATATTAGTCAATCATATAAATAAACCATATTTAGTAGAATAGTAAATCATGGTAGTGAATACCTTCACTTTCTTCCACGAGAAGGTATCGTCAAATTGGCCGTTTTTTACCGGGGGGCAGGGTAAGGCCTGATTTGTGCGGTATAGCCACAAAGCCCTGAGAAGACAATAAAATTGAATATTAATGATTGTCAAAAATTTGATTGAAGCAAGAAATTAAATTAAATTAAATAATAGAGATAAATTACTTGTTGAACAATGAAACCATAAATGGTCGATTGGTTGGATCCCCATGAAGAGAATCAAGATACCAAATCCTCGGCTTTGTGGGATTGACCACAATCAGCATCCAGTGTCCCCTAAGTATAAGAAAGACAATTAGAACTATTACAAATTATTTTGAAAATGAAAGAATTTAGGAAAGTTTACCCTGACAATAAGGCGCCAAAAACAAAGTCTGAGCCCCCGGTGTTGCCCTAGAAATGAAGATATCTAACAAGTCTCTGGATAAGTCTTTCTTCATATTAGGTCCGTGGCCAGCAAAAGTGTGGGGGCTGAATCTTGAACTTGTCATCAAGGCCACCAGGGGCTATGAAGTTCTTGAAAAGATATCTAAATCAACAAACGAAGATATCAATAGAATAAATGTTTAAATACTTAAGTATTTAGTTAAGGTTTTAACAAATACCTGATATAAAAGTTACAGGCATTTGTGCTGGCCATTCCATGCGTCAGAATCTCTTTCAATACTTCATTTGTGACATAATCTGACGAGGGTCGACCGTATACCTCTGGCTCAAACTCTAGGGGAATCATGAAATCCTCGCCATGTTCTAATCTGGCCCCAATTGCATATTCCTCAAGACATATTCGGAATCTTGATGATACCACTTGAACGGGCTCAGAGGGCTGCTTCTGTGGTGATGATAATGAGTGATCACCCAATAGGCTCTTCTTCCCCTTAGACTGACAAACAACTGTTAGTAATTAAAATAGAGTTTATTTTAAATCAGCTGAATGAAGTAGACCTATACATATATACCTTTGAAGGATGTCCTAATGTAAGAAGACGGCCAGGCCAAGCGACAAAGCTACCCACTGCTTGAGCCACTGTCTCTGCATCTGGGGTGGGAATCGGGAGGGCATAATTCGCATCAATAGTAGTGTTCAACTGCACCCTCACATGATCAGCAGGGAGAGGAACATTATGAATTATACTCTCCCCCGGTAAATTGAACATGCGGCCGTTGCAACAGTGTGATGTTTAGGGCTATCTGCCATACACTGAACGTCCGCTTCACCCTGATTTGTTTAACATAAGAGACAAGTTAGCTAGATATATAAATTATTGAATGTAATTATATAAACACAAGTATTATACCTCAGGTAGCAAGGAGAATGTGCAGCTGTCTTTGCCACTTGGGCTGAGATTCGGAGCCGGCTGTGGTGCTTGTATCTTGATCAACTGCTCGATTAGGAGCGCTTGCACTTTAACCTGCTCCTTTAACCAGCGTGTTTCTTCCTTCAGCTCCATGAACTCAGCAGAGGAAGGCGTGCACGATGAAGAGGGCTTTTGTCGGTACCCAAAGTAATCTCTCTTGGTGACTCCATAACCGACACCCCTAAGAAGACCAGGATGGTCAGGAGTCCCCAATGCCCTCCTCAATATATCCTGGTCATCTGCAGAATATGCCCCATGCGAAACTTCCTGGGACAAACTCTCCTGTGCAACAAACATTGATATAGTTATTCATACTTAAAGATATTTGACAATAACGTGAAGATTATTTAATTTAGAATAATACTCACCATCCTGTCCACGACCTCCTTAACGCGAGGAGGATTATAATTTGGCCATCTTTATTTTGCCTGGCCAGTGCCCACAGCATTTGACATGATACAGTGACATCTGATCCCTCCTGCTGAGTCACCTCTTGCTCAAGGCCCGCATAACCCAAGCGGCCCTTTCGGTAGGGATACTCATTCTTCTTTACTCTTTCCTTATTTTGGGAACTTAATTCCTGCAAAAACAAAGTAGATTCACAATTAAACAATATATAGATTAAACAAAATGGACTATTAATATCAAAAAGAGCGAGGATTATTACTTGAAATTGCCTATCACGACGTGACGTCACAAAAGCAGCCCAATCCTCTGGTTTGACCAAGTCCCGTATCAAGCTAGGAACCTGGGACTCGTCGGCTGTGGAAGGATCCTTCAAGTACTTGTGTGTGACAAAATATCAGAAAGAGCGTAGTGCCCTCCCAGCCTTCCCCTCCAAACCTCTTCCTGCTCTCATTTATATCAAATGCAGACTGCAAAACATATAAAACAACACATTAGTGTCACGCAGCTTGTAAGAAAACGAAATTTGAGTTATAATATATTACCGATACATATGTCCAAATAGTGTCTCGCACTGAACGATCAACCCTCCTCCAATGCTGCGCTGTAATGGGCACGGTGCTTCGTGCCACTGCCCCAATATAGCTGATAAATTTATTTGACCGTACAGCTTGTCCTTTCTTATTCCACTGTATGGCAGATTTCTTTCCTTTTGTTCGAGCTTTCACGACCTCTTGCATGACACAAAGGCCCCTCTGTATGCGTGCTGCCTCCTCTTGCAACTGTCTCTCCTGCTCAGAGACATCTCTTGGCTGAGATGGGTTATCAATGCTAGATTCGGTATCGTCTGCCATCTGCGATGAAATTGAAGTAAACAAAATGAATCAGAATCCATTAAATGAAAATAAAGTCATTAATGACGAAATTTATTTGAACAAAATTAAAACAAATAAAAGAATCAAAGAAAATAATGAGAGAATTTACATGCATGTTTAAGAAGATCTTTTTTTTTCTACTCTTATGTTTTTGCATGTTCTTCTTGGTTTGAATTGTTTTGATCTTCTTACGAAACACTTTCCCCTCTTTGAAATCCATATTCCGTCGTTGTGATCATGTCTGACATACATGGATTGATCTTCATTTAAATGAGAATCAAGTGAGGCCCCTTGAAAGGATCATCTTCAATTGCATTGTCTCATACCCTGTCTCTTCAATATCCATTTATTAGTCAACAAAACAATAGACCATCCTTTGGCAGCCGGGTCAAGGACATAAAACACTTGCGTAGCCTGAGAAGCCAAAATGAATGGCTCTTCCTTGTATCCTTCTTTATTCAAATTCAATTGTAAAACCTAAGTCATCAATCCTCAATGCATTATTATTATCCACCCATTTGCAACCAAATACCGGAACTCTGAATTCAATTTAATCCAACTCCCAAATATCCTCAATCACTCCAAAGTATGACATACGTGCATAGATAGGATTTTTATCTTTGGCACTCGATATATGCATGGTACTAGCTACAAGAGTTACGCCACTATTTTGCTGTTTACTCCTATCATCTTGTTGTTTAGTATAGAAAGTGAATCCATTCATAAGGTAGCTTGTGAAAGAAATCACATGTTTGCTCGGTCCATCTGCCAACAACTTTAATTTCTTCGAAACAGAATTAGGATCATTATTATACTTGCCATGCACATGCTCTCTCAACCATGCTGTAAATTGTTTATTGTGTGTTTTGGTGTACCAACTTTCAAGTTTATTGGGATTATCCCTCTTTAGCTCATCAATATGCTCATGCACATAGTCCTCAATCTCTTCGGAGTTGTGCAATACATATAGATGTGCCTGCTCCCACTATTGGTTTGAAATAGTTACGACTTTCTTTCCCATAATCCCTTCTCCATCTGTTCTTCCCTCATGACGAGACATTGGAACCCCAATATCACTTGCATTTTTTAAGTAATGGGTACAAAATTCAGTAGTCTTCACAAATATATCGTTCTACAATACAACCTTCTGGCCGACTTCGATTTTTCACATACCCTTTCAATATTTTCATGTAACGCTCAACTGGGTACATCCATCTTAAATACACTGGGCCACACAATTGGACCTCTCTAACTAAGTGAATGGTTAAATGGACCATGATGTCAAAAAAAGTCGGAGGAAAATACATTTCAAGTTCACATAACGTAACTATGATTCGGGTTTGCAATCTTGGCAATTTACTAGGATTAATCACTTTGCTACAAAGAGACTTAAAGAAGAAACATAACTTTTTGATCGTAACTCGTACCTTATCAGGTAAAATAGCCCGTATTGCCACTGGAATAAAGTTTTCCATTAAGACATGACAGTCATGAGATTTTAAACCTTTTAACTTCATATCCTTCATTGACACAAGGTTACTAATGTTAGAAGAGTAACCTTCCGGCACTTTTACTGAAGCAAGAAACTCACAAAAAACTACTTTTCTCTTTTCTAGAAAGGGTGTGAGCTGCCGGACGAAGAAATGTACGAGTTCCCTTATCCTCTGGTGCCAATTCCTCCCTTATCCCCATTTCAACCATGTCTAGCCTGGCATTTATGCCATCTTTAGTCTTCCCGGGAATATGGAGTAATGTGCCAAACAGACTTTCACATACATTTTCTCAATATGCATAGCATCAAGAAAAATGTCTCACATTCAGGGTTATCCAATACGGCAGTATAAAGAAAATAGACCTCTTCTTCCACCCACTTGTTCCAACATGCTTCGCAAAAGGTTTTCCAAATTCACAATCTATATCTTTCACCTTTTGAAATACATCCTCCCCAATCAACGGTGTTGGTGCCTTACCTTCTTCTGAATTCCCATTAAAATATTTTTTGAATCGCCGGTAAGGATGATTACGATGCAACCATCTACGATGTCCCATATATGAATTTTTCATTCCATGCTTCAACCTTATGGAATCTGTGCTCTCTTCACAAATGGGACAACCAAGTTGTCCTTTAATGCTATACCCTGAGAGATTACCATACGCAGGAAAGTCGTTAATTGTGCCAAATAACATAGCTCTCAACTTGAATTTTCTTCCTTATATGCATCATATACATCAACTCCATTCTCCCACAATACTTTCGAGTCAATTAATGGAGCTAGATATATATCTATGTCATTTCCCAGTTGCTTTGGCCCAGATATTATCATAGACATCATTGAATACTTGCGTTTCATGCATAGCCATGGAGGAAGGTTATATATAAACAAAATCACTGGCCATGTGCTATGGGTGCTGCTTTGCATCCCATAAGGGTTCATCCCGTCGGTGGCTAATGCAAGACGTAGATTTCTATCTTTCCCTGAATTCAGGATACTCAATATCAAACTTCTTCCATTCTGGAGAATCAGTAGGATGGCGAAGCATGCCATCTTTAACCCTTTCATCTGCATGCCACCTTAAATTTTCGCATCTTCTACATTACTATACAAGCGTCTGAATCTTGGCACTATGGGAAAATACCATAATTCCTTCTTCGGGCTCTTCCCATTCTCTTGGTAGCGTGATGCATTACACTTAGGACACTTAGTTAACACTTATATGACTTATACTCCTTCCTAAACAAAATGCAATCATTGGGGCAAGCATGTATCTTCTCATAGCTGAGGCCGACAGAGCGCAACACTTGCTTTGCATCATACGTTTTACTTGGAAGCTCATTTTCTTCGGTAGCATTTGTTTAACAAGCAACAGCAGTTCTGTGAAGCCTGTGTCGCTCCACCCATTTCTTGCTTTCAAATTATACAGTTTCAACACTGCAGACAATTTATGAAATCAGTACAACCTTCATATAGAGGTGTCTCAGCATCACACTTCAATCTATCAAAATTTCAGGACAATCTCAGTTCCCGTTCAATCGCATCTGTCATCTCCTCAAGACGATCAGCTTCACATGTACTCATGTCAAGATTAGATGATCCACAGCTTTCACTATGCCTCGACTACTATTACTCACATCTCTTGTCTCTCGTGCTTTGTCCAACACTTGTAACTTTGATCAATTCCATTGATAATTAAGTGGCTCTCACAATCGGATGGCGAAACCCACTTCAAAAGGCAACATTTAAGACAGGGGCAAATAATCCTGTTGCGATCATCGGCGTGCTCAATCGCAAACTTAATAAAATGTTCTACCCCATCCCAATATTCTTTTGATAGACGATTGGCGGACATCCATTCTTTGCCCATGGTCCCCGACTAAGATGAATCATTTAGAGGAAAATGTGATCAGTGACTCAAAGATATTATGAGAATTAAACAAAAATAGAAAGTCAACACATGAGTCACTATTGATCACTTTATCCCTCTTTAATTCTACTTGCTAACAACTAGTAGTTGTTAACAACTAGTAATTCAACAAAAATTTACTTTCATTTCAGTTTGAAAAATATCTACTACTACTAATGTGCTATTCCATTTGAAAAAAATTGACAGCATAACGGCTTATAACTTATATTCCCCAGGCTTTATGGCAGAAAACCAAACCAGCACATAGTCAATTTCAATTACAAAAACAAAAATTGAAACATTAGCATTGCATTCCCCAGACTTTATTGCGAAAACAAAAAACTAAAACACCCTAAACCAAACTGATCAAAATGCGAAACACCCATTTAGAATCAAGAACAGAAAAGAAAACCCATTCGGCCAAATAGCAAACCCATTTTCCCTTTGTGTGTGCATGGTGAACGGTCCTAGCATTATCCTATCATTCCCTTTCCACTACAATCATTTCTCAAAGGAAGAACTAAAGGAAATAAGGGGAGCGAGTGAAGCATTACCAACCTGGAGCCGAAATGACAATCTGGAGAATGCACGACAGACGAAGAGGAGGATGCCGCCGATAATGGGGGGACACCAAGAGGGACGATGAAGGGCGAGGTGAGACGAGAGCAGGACGGGCAACAAAGCAAAAGGGAACGAGGTGGTGGTACGGCGGCTTGGAGAGTCCGAAGCGGAAGGGGGCGCAATCGGGAATGCACGCACAATGACAAAGTAGGAGGATGCCGCACCGATAATGGAAGACACCGAGAGGGACGATGAGGAGGACGAGGACAAGGACGGGCAAAAAAAGCAAAAGGGAACGGCCGAAACAGAGGTGGGTACGGCGGCTTGGAGAGTCCGAAGCGGAGGGGCGGGGGCGTTAGAAATTTTGAACTGAGAGACTGAACAGGGGAAAGGGACGGGTTTTAACCGTCAAGTATTCTCAAATAATATTTGACGGTTTTAAATCAAAACCGTCAAGTATTACTAAACTTGACGGTTTTGATTTAAAACCGTCAAGTTTACCTTTATATACTTGACGGTATTTTATAACCGTCAAGTATTTTGCAATACTTGATGGTTTCTTTGAAACCGTCAAATATTTTTCTACTAAAATTGACGGTTTCTTTAGAAACGGTCAAGTTTCTTTCGGGGGGATTATATTTGATGGTTTTTATGATAACCGTCAAATATTTAGCGTCAAGTATTCCCCAATTTGTAGTAGTGCCCGCTGCAGTGGATGGTGATAACAATGTCACCATGTCGCCGGTGTTAATGGTTGTTGGGATGCTTCTACAAACAAAGAATGATAATGAATAATATGAGTCACCTAAAACTAGTTTGCAACAAAATTCCATACGCTACAAACAACATTTTAATAAGACATGGAAAATGCCTCTGTTTTTTAGTACTAAAACAAGGGAGGCCATCCTTCATTTTTCATTCATATAGCCTCCGCATATATAGTTGTTTCAATTTCTTTCCTCAATGCGACCATGCTATATATAATACATGCCTACTAAACACTTGGATTTTTCTTCATGTTTTTGTATATATAGTAGTATATAATTCGACAAATAAAGATGATATATATGACTTGAAATCATATCCCGTGCTGCTTTATATGTCTACATATATTGAGCTCAAAAGTGCCTCTTTTTTTCGTCATTCTCTAAGTGTATTCCTCACTCTAAGTTCTTCCAAGTTTCTAGACTATCGTTTTCTTTCATGTTATTCTGTTACATAATTGTCTGACGGGGGTCGAGTTGGGTGGTGAAGGAAACGTGACCGTGAGGATGGTTGAAGAGGATCGCAGTGACTTTGTGACTGAGACAAGGAAAGGTGTTATGGAGAGCTAGGAAGGAATGTCAAGTCATTATAGGTTGAGAGAATGGTGGGGAAAGAGACAATCTTAGGGATGAGCGCAGGAGAGAGCAGAGTTTGCAGGAAATTGGGTTTATGGGGGAGGGGAGGGGAGAGAGAGTGATATTTCAGAGGTGCCCAACGGGAATTATTAACGGTGTTAGTGTTTGTTTAACAGATTTAACACTCAAGGACCAACGGATGTAACTGTAAAAAAATATAAGGATCTAATAAAAAAAAAGTAGAAGGACTTGATTCAAAATGAAAGTAAACTACAAGGACTTTCAAATTCATTTTCCTAATGGTTTTAATAAGTTAAAATTTATCAAAATTAATTATTTTTCATTTTAAAATTCAATAAATTTTTATTATTATTTTTCCAATACATTAATAACACTTTCTACACTAGTTATAGAGACAATCGGTGCAGAAAGTGTGCTTTTTTAAAAAAAAATAAAAAGGTGCATTTATCTAGATGGTGGGTGATTTGAATTTTTTTTTTTTAATCACATATGATCTAGAAAATCCCCTATCAATTTAAAAATAATAATATACAAAAAATGCTTTTCATATCTAGAGACTAGGCAAATTAAAGCTTAATTGAATTATTACATAATTCAAGAAAACATCCACAACATTCAAAATACAATAGCAGCGGATTGTCCTTCGCTCGTTGTGGAGTAGGGGTTGCAGTCTGCGTCCTAAATCGCTAGTTTTAGGGCAGTGACTCGAGGCGCGGGATGAGTGTTCGATGCTATTCTACTGTCTCTTTGGATGCCTTTCTACCGAGAGCTTTAAGATGAAAGAAGAAATTAGTCACGTAAGCTCGCCAACCTATAAGCTTGTTCATCCTAATTTGCGGGGTGGTGTGGGCTAGAATAATCCTTATCTTGGCAGGTAGACAAAACACCAACTTTAACCCATCTTTTTATGGCTAACTAAATATCTTCTTTACATTTATTTTAATTATAAAGCGTTGGAAATTCAACTCGAATGTTATGAGTTCTTGAATTCATTCCGTTGGTAAGTAACAAATGATAAAATAAAAAAATCTATTCTAATTTACCAAAATAAAAAATAAAAATCTTTACTATAATTTTTTTATTTTGCCATCCTCACAAACGTCTCTTTGTATATGTATAATTCACGTAAAAGGGATGTGTTAACGTGCCAACTTGATCTTAATATTCTGCTTTGTTAATTTTATAAGGTATTTTTCTTAATTTTTTAAACTCTAACACTGTTCGTCTCAAGTGATGCTTTTTATAAAATATTTACAAAATTGAACTTATGATCTTGATATTTGAGGATATTTTGGTAACATCTAAAATTTTAATATCATCATTAATGTTAACAATGTTAGGACTGAAAAATTTTAAATACACTTTGTAAGATTAGACATAAAAAAAACCTTGTCTGCAGTTAAAAAATTAAAATGTACTTTTGCGTAATCTATTATATGATGCTCTGTATTCAAATCGTGTTGTGGTTAAATGATTGTTTGAAGAGGTGAGACTAATGGGCTGAATCTAGTTCTTTTCGTTTTTTGTGTGCTGAAGTCATGTGATGATTGTTGTTGGCGGGCTTGTGGGGGGCGTGTTTGTGTGCTTTAAGTTCTTTACGTTTGTTTTTGAATTAAGTTAAACTTTGGAATTAAGTTTCTAGACCTAAACATATGTCTTGAATTTAATAAGATCTGAGAACCCAACTCACCTAAATTTTTTCTTAAAAAAAAAAAACAAAAGTTAAACTTTTGGCAACTATTAGCGTTTTAATACTTTAGCATATTTTTTTTTTAATAAAGTTAACTTCTATAAATTGTTTTATGATTATGTTTTACGATTAAAAATCATTTTAAAATCTGGTCAAATTTATTTCTCCCTTTATTGGTGTGATGTGATTTTTCTTCCTTGGAATAGAATTTACGTGTTCACACTTAAAATTTGACTTTATTTTAATTTTTGTCTTTCAACTTTGAAACTAGAGGTTTTGGTCACTAGCTAAAAAAAAACACTTCTAAGGATTAAAATTCTTTAGGTGGTCTTAAATGAGGTTAAATTTCTAGAATCAAAATCATTTTTTTCAAATTTTTAGCGATCAAAACCAAAACAAGATCAAATTTTAGGGATTAAAGATGATATTAATCCTTATTATTATTATTATTACGTACTTTTCTAATGTTTTGCACATATGACTTCTTTGTTAACTAGGTTTATTCCCATCACTAGAGATCAAGCCTGGTTCTAACACTGAGCCACTCGAGTTACACCCAGGTCTCGAGGCCGGTTGGTCCACTGAAGACACCTATTGGGCTATCGGCCCAATTCTACTCGCGCACATTCCCAGGCACCTTGACAGTCATTTTTTCACTATATATTGCTTTTCTGGCTTGCTCCTTAAACAATGTTTAGACACACAGTACCTTTTAGAATTGAGCGTGGATATGCATGTATTCTCTCAATCGTAATATAAACCGCATGTAAAAGAATAGTTTGATTTAAACCATTGATGAGAGCATTTGTCGTTCACCTTATTTTAAGGAGCTTTTATTTGAAATCCTAAACAAATTAAGTATCAAAAATAATAAATAGACAGGGCAAAAGGTTTTGAGTTTTGAAAATTAATTTTACTTTACTAACTGTTAAAGATATTATAGAATAAATCTGAAATACTATTTTTATATTTCTTTTATAAAAGTGAATGGGAACTGCTATGATAAAATGTATTAAATGAATGCTTTTTAGAAAGGATTAATGACCTTCCTTGTTCAAAATATTTTGGGAGTTAAAAACAATGCACTAAATCTCAAACCCAAAATAGAGTCAAGCAATCTTAATTGGTGATTATTTCTACTGCTGTAGCTAATAAACACATTTTAAATTACAATTAAAAGCTACTTAGTGTGCAACTGTGATTAAATCAAATAGCTCGTTCCTCTTAAAAATAAATAGAATGCTCAACTGAGACACTCAAAAACAAGCTCAAATCAACTATATTATCCATAATACCATCCCAAACAATACAATATCAATAAACTCACAAAAGGAAATATAGGAATATACAACTTTCAAACTATAAAATCCAATCACAGTCAATTTACCTAATTCAACAGAGATAATCAACTCAAAATCTCAGTTTCTAACATTAACAAAGCATCATTCAACAACTAGAGAATCAAAATATAGATAAGAGAAATGAATGGAATAAAATTAACTCCCCTGTGGTAACTCTAGAACTCAAACCATTATCTCCATCCCAAGAGGCAATGGGATTCAGCCACTCATCACATCGGACGCAGCAAGCTCAGAGGAAGAAGAAAGAGGCGTCACTGATCTTGGTAGTAATGAACGGCGTTGTCAACGGTGAGAGGTGAAGGGCATCGCTTGATGACGGTCGCTCAAGTTCAAGGTTGCTGCGCTTTGCCTCTCGTCTCCCTCCTCTGCGAAGAAGATGATGAATGGAATGGAGGTCGTCGACGGTGATGGAAGGAAGGAGTGATTTGCTGGCGATGATGGTGCATGGAGTGAGAAATAGAAGGCGGGAGATAGAAGATGGTGATGGTGGAGGATGCAAGGAGGTGCTGCCATCTCTGCTCTCGCTCGTCCGCTGTCCGTTTTTTCCCCAAATTTTGTTTGATCTTTTATTGTCACTTGCTATGTTCAGCTTTTATATC